>NW_007118362.1:94564-242840 GCF_000164805.1 Carlito syrichta
ATATATATATATATATATATGGTACTATCCATATATATGCCCAATATAATAAATTATATATGGTACCATATATGAAATATGAAATATATAATATATGATGTATATATGAGGCATATATATGTGTGTGTGTGTTTGTGTGCATTTGTGTGTATGTGTGTGTGTGTGTGTGTATGTATATATATATATATATATATATATATATATATATATATATATATATGGTGAAGTGTGTACATTTTACAAAAGAATGTAGGATAACAATATAAAATGGAAAATAGAATGCAGGACATGGCCAGAGATTAATCCTGGAAGAAGCCAATCGGCTTTACTATGTTCCATTATCACAATCCACAGCTCTTAATTCTGCCCCTCATCTGCACACATAGATCTCCAATCTCAAGCAAGAGCCAGCGGGAGAATACAGATCACATAACTGATCAGTGATATCACATCATCCCTATCAGTTAACCTTCACGCCCCAGTTGGTCATCCAAAGCATCAACCCAACTATAACATACAACATTTAAAAGGAAAATTAAAAATAGTCTTCCCCATTTTGTCTGTTACTGGCAGAAAAACACTTCATTAACTCACTACTACTCTAAAAGGATCGACTAAATAGACCATAACATTCTCCCAGGTAAATAAAGCCAGGTTTTGTGTATTGTGTTTTTATATAGCCAAAGGGCTCTCACAGATGATAAGGGATCCATTTAAAATTTTTTTTATTTTATTTTACATTCCTTTGTCCGTGTTATCTAAAGTCAGGGGTTTAAGGTTCAAAATTAATGAGCAGATCTGTAATCTTTTAGTGAAATCTTAAAGGTCCACTTTTTATATAGTCACAAAGGGACTAAAAGAAGTCCAGACTACATTTTTCTTCCTACAACACAGTTGATGATTTAAACTCACTAAGAATTTTCTTTTTTCTTAAAGAACAAATAAAAGCCTTGTGCTCACTCTTGCTTCACATTTGAATATGACTCTCATACTGTTGCTTGAGATGAAATTTGTCATGCATCCTTAAACAGATGGATTTTGAGTTTCTGTTGTAGAAATGTATTCATCCGGTGTTAGCATAGGCCAGGCTGGTATTTAGAAGGAGCCAAAGGTTCTGATTCTTGGGAGACACAAGACATGGATTGCCCTGGCTCTCCAGCACAGGGAAAGAGGAGGAAACAACCTTTGACTCCAATAACTGTGCATAACCCCCCACCAGAGAAATTAGCCCCCTCCTATCTCCTCAAGTTCATACATTCATTAAAAATCCACTTTCCTTTGACTGTAGTCCATACTCAAGTTGTGTCTCACAAAGGGACAGCTTAGAGTTTCTTGATAGGGCAACATAGGGTCATAAGTCTAACCTTGGATCTGCTGATATAAAACAGGAATCCTTGTCCACTTTAAAAATGAGGAAGCAAAGGCAAGAGATAGTTCAGTGACGAGATACATCACTTAAAGTTCAGTGTGAAACTAGTCATCCCTGAGTTTCTACTTTCAATTTTTCCCCAAAAAGCCGAAGAAGATGAGAAGAAAAAAAAAATCTTGTTTTTCTAGGCTCTGGAGTAGTTTTCAGTACACTTCATTTATTATTGTCTTCCTTAATAAAAAAGCAGTTTTTAAAAACCCTTGGTAACAAAAAATCTAAAAAATGAAACCAGAGCCAAACACATTTAATTAATCGTTAAAATTAGGTGGCTATTTGATATTACCATCTTAATTTCGGGAAAAATAATCAAGGTTTTGCAATAGTTTCAATGCCTTAACTTCAAGATCAGATAAGAAATAACGATGAAGAAAGAAAGCAAATTACGTCTGTAATTTCCTGGTCAGTGACCTACATATGCCAGGAGTTAGTCCTCTAAAAGAGGATTAAAAATCAGTGCCACTCATTGGGGAAAAAAAATGCATATGGACTTAATTTTGGTAACCATTTATAACACATTTACTAAAGAAAGTAACGTTGATAAAAGTATATATTCCATGCTCATAATTGTCTTTCTGGACCTTGCACTTTCTTTTCAAGAGTGATAAGGTTTACCCTGTCCTTTCACTGTATTATTCTTGAAATTGGCTCATCAATCTTCTATTCAATAGTCTCTTTTATTCTTTTTTAGAGTGTATGTAATTAGTCATGCAAATTGTGAGCTTAAAATCCGAAAGATGTGTTGCCTTTTTCAAGTATTTATCCTTTGAAATGTTCAAAATAACATATTGACAAAGGTGTGTGCTTCAGAGAGGCTTTAACAAAACATCTGTGATATGACTGTTGCTATGGCAACTGGTTTATTAAACATTAAAATTAATAAATCCAAAACCCACTTAGGATGATATGAAAGAAAGAACTTTATAGATGTAATTGAAGTGTAATATGAAAATAACAATCTCAGAGCAGAGGTACCTCCTTCTGATGTCAGAAAGATCTGCAGAAAAATGTCATGGCTGGTTTGGGGGATAAGGAAGATATGAGAAAGTGAATTGTTAGACACCTGGGACATATTTAACACTTCTATAGGAATATTTTTTCCCAAAAAATCTTTTTAAGTTTGTTATGGCCAGGCTCTATCAAGTGGGCGTCTCATTATAACTTTTACAGGCACTAAGAACTTTTGTCTTCATTGCATCCCACCATCATAATAACATTAACGTTAAAATTAAGCACTTATACATTTTGTGTTTTTTTTGTTTTAGGAAAAAAAAAAGTTGATCAAAATCTCACTTGGTTGCCCAGGCTGGAGTACAGTGGCACGCTCATGGATGCAACTTAGACCCGCTGGGATCAGGCGATCCTTCCACTATAGCCTTCCAAGTTGCTGGGACTATAGGTATATGTGTCACCATGCTTGGTTAATTTTTAGATTTCTTGTAGGGATAAGGTCTCACCGTGTTGTCTAAGCTGGTCTCAAACCCCTGGGCTCAGGCAATGAACCACTGCTCTAGATCTTGTTTTAGGCAAAATTTAGCAGCTTAGATGACCTCTGAGATTTTTATCTTATTCTGATTTGGGAATAAAAATGTATTGTTTTCCTATTGATGCTAAAATAAAAAGAAATCTTTCCATATGTTTCTAAAATATTGTGATCCACAGGAGCTGTGCTTTATATACCTGATGAATAAGTTAACCTCTCTTCTTCTCACAAGTACATTCTTCACCTTAGTAATTTCATCACTGTGCATGACTTCCATAACTAGCTATACAAAGACAATTCACAAATGTCTGTTAGCAAGTCAGGCTTCTCTCCTGGGCTTTTGTTCATCCTATCCAAAACCTCCATTCTTAAATGTCTCCATGGAATATCCCAAAACTTTGGTATATCAAACTCAACATACACAAAGACTGAAAGTATGCATTAAACCAACATATATTCTTTCTAATATACTCACCTTAGATAATTGACCATAATCTTTCCAATTTACCATAATGGACAGAATTGCCATAACACTAAATTACCTCTGGTTCTGGGATTAGGACAGATTACCATATTTATGTAAATTTATCTATGCAACATTTTCCCCAAATTGTCTAAATTGAGTAGTATTAGATAATAACAAAAGCAATTTATTAAAACTAACATTTCTGAGCAAAAATAAAAATATTAGTCAATTTCTTTTAAAAATTTATTAAGGACTATTAAACTTCTGTCTTATGCTAATATTTCTCAATTCAAGAAGAAACATATTGAAATCCTCATACTCGTCATCCCTTATTTCAGTTTAACTCCAGATTCAATTAAAATGAAGAAATTGTCCTTCGTTTCATATGTGGTGAAAACGATGTTAAAGGTATTTACTAAATTTTGTTTTTGTTGAAATGTCACTGTCATGGACTGAATTTTATCTCCCTATGATTCATGTATTTAATCCATAGCCCCCAGTGCAGCTGTATTTGGAGATAGGGCCCTTAAGAAAAGAATTAACACTACCGGAGGTCATAAGGGCGGGGTCCTAATCTGATTAAACTGGTGTCCTTATGAAAATATCAAAGAGAGATCCGAGATCCAGGAAGGCCATGTTAGGACACATTAGAAAGTGGCCTTCTGTAAGCCAGAAGAGTTGAGGTATCTGAGGTTCACTAGTCATTGTATTAAGTCCCATAGTCATCTCAAGGTACTCCTTCTCAATAATTTAGATTCATACTAGTTTCTAATTTGTCCAAAAAAATTTAATAATAACAACATCTAATATTTATTGATTCTTTCCTATATGAATCAATAAATTCAATCCTTTCCTATATGAAACATTTTAACTCAATCTCCATCATCATCCAACACCAGGAGGGATACGGAGACCGCTTCCTTTCATCTTTAGCCCTGGTCCTCAGGGGAAGATACTATCATTATCTCCATTTTACAGATTGAGAAACTTGAACACACAGAAGTTACTAACTTTCAGGTCCTGAAATAAAATGATGATAACTAACTTCAGAGAATTGTAGGAAATTCAGGATTGGCGGGGGGGGGGGAGGCGGGGAGCTGGCTACTGCTTCTGAACAACGCTCTTATTTTGTCCCTGGAGAATGGGCTTCTGGAGACATGGGAAGACAGACCCCAGAGCCACCCGTCTCCAAGCAGGCCTGACTGCTGGACACCATGAGCTCTTCACACTTCCTTCTGAATTCACCCCTGTGCCCTCCTAGGAGGAAGACTAGTTCTAAACATGCTGAAAGAGGAATGGAAACTTGCTCTGCTGAGCTTGGTGAAGCCCCTGCTCTTAACCCTGTAGCTGTTTAGGCGAGAAAAAAAGTGCAACTCGCTTCCATCTTCATTAAATTTTACTTAAACACACTCTTTGAGGCTGAAGTACATCAGACTGATTTTCAATGTGAAAAGAAAATGTAGAAATTGTTCTTAGAGTTATTTCTAAACAGAACTTGTCTCTAATCCTAATGAGAATTACGGAGAGAGAGAGAGAGAGAACTACAAAATATAGTAGCTTTCACTCTCTCTCTCTCTCTCTCTCTTTAAATCTCAGGGTAAACTCTGCAGCCACAAACAAAGCCAGCAAGTATCCTCCAGTTAAAAGGGAAAAGAGTGAAACTGAAGATACGGTGCTATGTGCCTAGCAGACCCATCAGTTTCTCGTCATCCTGTGGTTGGAATCCCTCCCTTGTGGCTTTGTGGATGGGTGCTCTCTGTACTTTGTATCTAGACAAGAGCTACCCAAGGCATCTTATATTGTATCCTAGTATTAGCAAATACAAGAACTCTTGAAAAAGAAATACTACTGAGGAAGTCATGCGCACACCCAAGATTATTTATTGTAAGTGAATGTTGTTCACTTATCAGAATCAGATTTCCTTATGTTAGGGAAGTCTGGTAAGAGCATTCACTAAAATCTCATCACTGTTCCGTGGTTTTTAATAAAAGGAGCATCTCCTCTGAGTGTCAAAACAAAACAGCATCTTCCATATGTGTCAAAATAAAAGAACTAGGATGGGGGGGCGATACATTCATTTTATCACATTGAATGTTTTCAAACATAAAGTCATCTATTAAATAATCACAGCAAATCACTGCAGCTATGATACCAGGCCTCAGTTTCCATAACGATGTTTTTACTCACAGCATTAAGGGAGTTCTTCTGCACATTTTAATGAAGTTTGTGAAAGAATTGTGGGCATTTAAGCAGAAATCCCACATTCTGCTACCCCACCATGCACTGTTTATTTTTAATAAAACTCTCCATATGACCACAGGCAAGGTTAACTGGGTAGTTTCCTACTTATAGGGCAATCAACACCAGGACGAATATGAAAGCTGTTTCCTTTCATCTTTAGCACTGATGCAACAAGTCAGCAAAAAGCTTGCACTCCAGGCCTGTTAGGTGTTCTGAGATCAAAAACACTAAGAAAACAAATATCAGATCTTCACACAGAGCATGTTATTTGCCACTTCGCTGAGCCCTGCCGTCACTCGCATTTCACGCTTCTGCTTTAAAATTCTGTTGCTCATTTTCTCAAAAAAAAAAAAAAAATCTGAAATCCTATAGTTCCTTTTTCTACATGTGGCCGAAATGTCTAATAGCTATGTGGAGAAATGTTCAAAGCCCTCCCCATAATGAAGAACACGTGGCTAATTATTATTACTTTTAATTTATGGCTAGGGGTCTCTGTCTACAAAACAACCAAAAACTAATTAGAAAATGAAAAAGGTGATTGCTGATGTGGTTGTTATGAAAGACGACAAACCACCAACATGTCTTGATGAAATGAACTGGTGCCTTTTTCTCTGTCTCTATGTTGCTTACTGTGTACACAAATAGAAGACTCAAACCCACATGAAGGTGGCGAAACTGGTCAGACAAATGTTTCCCTACCCACGTTCCCAGAAGTGCCTGCTCTGTGCTTGGCCAGAGCAGATCGACAACTATACTTGGCATGCAGCCTGCCCAACCGAACTGGGGTCACCCTAGAGATGAATCCTGCCAAACCACTCTGCAGAGTGCTGTTTTCTGAAGAACCATCATTAGCCAAATATGAGCTGGCCCCATAGCATTCAACAGCCCATTGACATCATGGCAAGATGGGTAACCGACCACCGAATCAAGCGTTCTGAGAGTATGGCTGAGATAATATCCCAAACTAAGCATTTAACCACAGGGGTAGGGTCAAGAATGACCAATAAAATGAAAAATCACAATGAGAGAGGAAGAAAGAGAGAGAAGATTACAATCATCAGACCAGTTATATTCACAAACACACCTAAATGTATGTTACAAAATTCCACTCAATAAAATTAAAGTTTATAAGCAGTAAGGGGATACCAATCAGCCTAAATTAGCTCTATGTGTTTGAGCTTGGTCCCCTAAATCTTTTCCAGTCACGTATTTGTTATGTCTAGAGCACCCACTCTGTGACAGAATCTATACTCTATATTGAGGACTAAGAAATGAAGAAACACATTCTTATCGTCATAAAGCTTCCAATCACTTGAGCAGGATATGCACTACATAAACACTTCTCTTTGGACCGGGCATGGTGGATCAAGCCTGTAATCCCAGCATTTTGGATTGCCTGAGCTTAAAGGTTTGAGACAAGCCTAGGCAAATTGGTGAGACCTCATCTCTAAAATAAATTTAAAAAAAAAAGCTGGGCTTGGTAGTGTGCACCTGTAGTTCCAGCGACTTGGAAGACTGAGGTGGAAGGATCACCTAAGCCCAGCAGGTAGAGGATCTAGTGACCATGAGCGCACCACTGCATTCCAGCCTGGGCAACAGAGTGAGACTTGAACTCAAAAAACAAAACAAAGCTTCACCTTGTCTGATGATAGTAAGTCTTGTGAAGAAAAGAATATAACAGAACTCAAGAATAGATAGTAATGTATTCCAGTGTTATTTAGGTATTTAGGATAGGGTGATGAAGGAAGATCTCTTTGATAAAATGATTTTTATTTTTTTTTAGCGGAAATTTGAATGAAAGAGAGAGTAAAAAATCTGATACCTAAAGGGAGTTTCCTCTAGAGAAATGAGTAAGTTCAAAGGCTTTCAAGCACTCCATATGTAATAAAAATGACATATTTTTACAAGGAGATAGAGAAGTCAAATCTGTAGTCAGACATAATTAGAACAGTAAGGATCCCCCCACCCGAGGGGATAACATAGGTAATACTGGGGTGAAGATAGGATCAAAAGGATTTTATTAAATTTGAGATACAAGAATTCATAAAGAGTAAAGTGTTGCCAACTGGAGACTTGGGATCAAATTCAAAATAATGAATAATTAAAAATAGGACCAGAAATAAAATTAATTTCAATAAGAACAAATTCATAAGGAATTTAAATAACAAAGTAATTTCATGAAGTTTATTCAATCCTCATATTAACTCTATAAGACTGGCATTTACTATTTTATTCTCATTTAAGAAATCATGAAAATGAGATTAGGGAAAAAAAAGTCCAAAAGTTACTCAGGGATATGAGATTAGCGATGTGCAGTTCTGAGGTGTTTTTTTTTTTGCTAGTTCTCCCACTGAGAAGTGAATCAGGCTGGCTTTAGTGACTTTCTTCTCCAAAATAATCCACCAGCAGTAACTTTCTGGGACTTCCAGGAATACTTATGAGCAGTTTTGCATCTGCTGTCTTGAAACATCTCAACTGGAAGTTGACAGTTGATACATAAGAAGTACCATTAACCTGAGACTGCCATGCTGAAGAGATCACAAGTAGGTGTGATTTCCCGATACAGGTGACTCCTGGCTTCTAGCATCCCTACTGAGAACTGGACACATAGTGATGCTACCATGGACCCTCCAGAAAACCTATACACCAGCCGTTCATCTCTGAGTGTCCTCCATAAATTCACTTACGACAGAAGAGTCTTCTACCTAAGACTTGCCAAATCTTGACCCACAAAATTGAGAAATATGATAAAATGATTATTGATTAAGTGTACTATGGGCTGTGATAGTTTGTTAAATGGCAGCAGATAGCTGGTTTGCCAGCAAATAAGTGGATTCAAACTCTGCTCTTCAAATTCTAAATATTGGTCCCTTTTCTTACCTCCACGAATTTAAGATAAAAACATAATCATGTAGCAATGTGGTTTAGAAGGTTCTAAGAATAATTTCAGACAAGTTAATCTCAAATCAAGAAAATAATCTTAGAAAAAGTAAATCGTGAACTTGGGAGGTCTAAATAACATTATGCAGTCGTATATCTATGTAGACTAGGAAACTGAAGTACTTGAGCAAAAAAACAAAGAATGAGAGAAAGGAAATTGTCAGTGTTTAAACAGCACTAACTGTGAGGAAAAGATACTCCAATCTTAGGGAGTGACCCTAAGAAACAGTTTCTCAATACCAGGGTGAGCCAGAAACTGAACTTCCTGTAACTCACTGCAAACTCTCCAAGAAAGATTCATTTCACTAGCAGCTCTGAAATACTTAGGTTGGTTTTCAAAGCCAACTGACACAAGGACGCTAGAGGAGAGATTAAGGTTTTTTTAAACAGCTCATCAGAATTCTTTAAATATGCTTTCTGTAGATTAGTCTACTTGGACTCAAGTAAACTGGAAGATGTGAAAAAAATTAATTAAATAAACATCTTAGAATTCATAAAATCAAAGAAAAGAACTCCAGAGAAACACAGGGTCATAGCCACACTTGGATTTTAGAGCCAAAGTATTGGTCAAATAAAAAGTATTGGGCAAATAATTTATTTAACAGAAAAAATATATATATTCTTAATTTAAAGAACTCATTTTCACCAAAAGGTCAAAGAGAAGATTCGATGTTTTAGGGTTTGAAAATCTGGCTTAGTTGCTGGTGTTTGCTCTTGTTTTTTTAAATTAGACAACGTTTTTAGAGAACCAGGTCCACAACTTCAGATGCCAAAAGGGAACTTGAGAGTTCAAAGAAGAACCACAAATAGGTGTAACACATGGAAGGACTGTGAAGTAAGACCTAGCCCGGTAGAAAGGGTAGTTCTCATTCTTAATAAACAAAACAATCACAAGTACAGCCAGGCTTCAAAAAGAAGGCATCCATGATTTGTAATACCAGATGGTTTCTTTACCACTCGGGCCAAGACCCAGAAAGCAATTCCCTGAGGCCCTGAGTAATGGTCAGTCCCTACCTTCAGCTCTGATACACCTGCATGAATGACTCCTTCATATTCCCATGGTCTACATACCAAAGGAGATTTTTCAGAAGGCAAACTATGCAGATAATTGAAAGCACCACCCATTTCGTATCAGCTCACCCAAAGTTGGGTCACACCCTTGACCAGGCAAGACAAGGCAAGGCAGACTAACTAGGCAACATGAATGCTCCGTGCAGTATCTTGCAGTAGGATAATTAGGTGGAGTGTATTTCACAGGAAGGCATTAGCTCCCACCCACCATCAGAGTTGTTTTTATGATAGCAGCTGTAGAGTTACAGTAATTCCTGTATTACTTTCCTCACAGGCTTCTGTGATCTCCCTTTGGACTGTGTTTGTGGCCCAGTTATCTTGCCAGTATTTCTCCCCCCTGCCACTCAAGTGGTCTCTCTCAACTGTGGTTATGGGAGACTCCCCTGCTAATCTGGGTCAGCCTGGAAACAACGTAGGTTGCATTTCCACCATCCTGTCCCCCCTGCTCTCAGACAGTGCTTTTGCTCACTCCGTGGTTTCGGTGTCTGGACTTGTCTTGTTCCCAGTTTTTAATCTCTGTCCAACTCTTTGTCCTTTCAGGCACTAAAGCCCCTGGCTGTGCTGTCCAAAATAAATAAATAAATAAAAAACGAGAAATGTACCAGGCAAAATAGTAATACCTCCTGGATGAATCATTTAAATTAAATCAAATAATCTGTTAAAACGTTTCAAAAATAGGGTTTTTTTATTGTTAAAAAAAAGTTTTAGGAAGAATTAAATTTATATTGACTTTCAGCTTTTGTTTTTGGTATTTAAAAAAAATCTCAGTTTCCTTGAAAACACAATTATTTAATTGAATTCTCCTATGGGCAATTTTATTTGGATTTCATTTGGTCCATCCTATGATAATGATCTTCCCAGATTTTGGCAGATTATGTTGCTACTGAGGTGGTCTCTCTCTGTCTTTTCTTTGTACCTCATCTCTGAGGTCCAGTTAGCCAACAGATCCTGCCTATGCTCTCTGACCTCTTTTTTCCCTGCTCCAGGAACCCAAATCATCTTTCACAATGACTGCAGAAATTGACGTCTTCTTGACACTCCCTGTAGCAATCTACTCTTCTAAACCATAGTGTAATTTATCGCTTTTCCTACTAACTTTGGCTGTCCTTATTCTCCCTGTAGATCAAAAAGTAAAGCCTAGATTACTTGGCAGACACTGGGAAAACCTTCAAAGTCTGCTGCTAACTACCCTATTTGGGCTAATCCTTGACTAGTCTCTCCCATAAAATTTAGACTCTAACCACATTAAATATCTTAGTCCACTTGTGTTACAATAAATACCTGAGGCTGGGTGACATATGAAGAAAAGAGGTTTATTTAGCTCCCATTTCTGCAGGCTGTTTAAGAAGTGTGATGCCAGAGTTTGCTTCTGGTGAGAGTCTCAGGTTGCTTCCACTCATGGTGGAAGGTGAAGGGGAGCTAGTGTGCGCAGAGAGAAAAAGTAAGCGAGAGAGTGAGAAGATACCAGGTTCTTTTTAACTGTCAGTTCTATGGAGAACTAATAGAGTGAGAACTCGCTCATTGCCATGAAAATGGTACAAAGCCATTCATAAAGGATCTTCCCCTGTGACCCAAGTACACCCTATTAGACCCCACCTTCAACATTGAGGAACAAATTTCAACATGAGGTTTGAAGGGGTCAAATATCTACACCACAGCACCAAACTTTGTGCCTTACCCAAATATCAAAATATGTGAAACTCAAATAAATTTCCATGCTTTTGATCAAGCTTCTTTCTTTGCTAAGAATTAGTCCTGTCTTCCCTGAAGCTGATCTAGCTGTGCTTTGTAGATTCTTTGATGTTCCTGTAGCACATCATCACGTGGCAATTAATCAGTTCATTATGTATCTCTGTGGTCATCACATGACCATAAGTCACTTCATATACACTGGATTATAACACAGCCATAAAGAAGGACAAAATTATGAGCTTCACAGCAACTTGGATGGACTTAGAGGCTATAATACTGAGTGATCTATCATAGAAACAGAGAACCAAGTATCACGTGTACTCACTCATAAGTGGAACTCGAACAATTATTATAGTACTGTAAGAAAAGGATTGTCAGTAGTGGGAAATTGCCAGGGTAGAGATGGTAGGGGGTGGGATTGGCAGTAGTGGAATTCTGCCAAAGGGGAGGAATACCTCATCAACAAGGAAAACTGCATAACTAACATTTATATACTTAACCCTGAATTGTACCCCACATCTTTAAATTACAAAATTTTAAAAAAAGGTAAGCATTCTTCAGATTGTAACATAGAAGGAATCATATTATAGGGGCTCAATAAATATATGGTGATGGTTACTTTTTTTCTTTTTGGTGTTTTCAATTTTGTATGGGTCGCATTTTTTAAAGCAATAAATAAACTTCATAGAATAATGTCTCAATGCTATTTGTATTAATAGAGTCTGAGACATGTCATCCTAAGTGTTATTATTCCTCTATACAAAATACTTAGCTTAAAATACATTCAGGGGTAACTTTTTTTGAAAAAAAAATGAGTAAGTTTTTGTTATCATTTTCAAATTAGGAATTGAATTTAAAAATGAGTATATAAAAGATCGATTTGTCTCTTAAATATGTGCTTCTAAAACAATGTTGAGAATATGCTTACACACCCATAAGGTAAATTCATGCGTGGTTTCAAAGACAAATGTTAAAGCAAATGGATTTTCTTTTTCTCTACTCAAAGTGTAAGTTAAAAAAAGTTGTTTTCAAGTCATTTTTTTCTGGAATTTTCATGCTTCTTATTTTTTTAAACATAATCTAATTACTTTAAAAGAATCATTATAATTTTATTTGCCTCGTGAAACCATGAAAATTGAAAATATTATATAATTGTGTTTAGAGTGCACTTTTAAAGTAGGACAAAAACATAAAATATTCCTAAAGGTTAACATGTTTTTAAGTCTGCATAGTAATCAGGAAAACACATTACAGTTGCAAAAATACTAAGGGCACATAATAGTTCAGTTTTACTAGAAAAGTCTTAATTTTGGAAATACTGCAAATTGTTGATTTTGTAATTTCAGTGTACTTTTGAGCAGGTGTGGTGGATTATTCAGATGTATGCATTTCGGTGAGCTCCATTAAAGATACATTAAAGAACATGCTGAATGGTAGCATTATCTGTTTACCAGTTTGAAGCCTGGGTACACAGTGCCTTGCTTATATTTTATTTAAGAAAATAGTCCTTGAAAAAGTATTTCCATTCCATTGACCTTTACCCTAACCCACCTACAGATGCCGCAACAACGTCAGCTTGACAAATAAACTCCATTAGGAAGAAAAAACACCCTTCTTGACATTTATGGGTTTATTTTTTAAGGAGAAATTAGAAAACTTTCCAAATATGTAGAAATCCACTCTAAGAAATGGTATGCCAGCAGTAGGACTTTCTTTTATAATATTGCCCTGTCGTTGTTTCATTGCTTTCACCATGTAAACCTGACTTCCAATTAGACCCAGCACCACAAGAACCAGAGAACACATAAACATCTTCAACACATACTGAATATGCCACTTCGTATTTGCCACCAGCCTGTTACAATATATCTATCAACTACTCCAAGGAAGTAAGCCACGCTGCCCTGCAGAGGCATTTAATAATGTCTCACTCAAACACCAAGTGCTTTAAAAACATCGTACACCCCTAATACCATAGATAAACATTTTATCTTTCTACTTTTGATGGCATATAATTTTCAGCCTTTGATCTAATATAATTTAAGGTGTGTCGAGATGGCTTTTGGCAGAGGAGGCTAGTCCAAAGGAAGGTTTAGCACATCCCAGACAAGGGCTTTGGCGAGAGTGCGGGCTGTTCAGCCAGTTTGACTACAGGAAATAAAAGAGGTGCTATTTAAGGGAAGGAACTGGGGTTGGAATGGAATTGCTGCTGTAAAAGATGTTCAACTCACTTGCCATATGGGTTTTTTTGGAATGATTCCCATGTATATTAGCTATATTCTTGGCACTTGGCACCACGTTTGGATCTGTGACATGCTTTTGCCGCTTTGAAGCTTTCTGAAGGTAATGTCATGTTGCTGCACCTTCACTGTAAAAATCATTGATGACTTTAATAATAAGATCTAGATAGAACTCTCAAACATTTAATCTTGTATGATGGGGCCTACACCTACAGGTACATCATTTAATAGAGTTAAGCATTACTCCGTAATTTGAAATAAAGGAATTCCACTAATTCACATGGATGGTGGGAGAAAAGCATTTCTTTTTAGTTTGCAGGTTGCATAAAATATAATGTTTATGAAATTTCAGCAAATTTGAAAAATACTGCTGTATCATAGATTATTTCTGTGCAACTATATAAAAATAATTCTCATGTGAATTCAATATCAAACTGTAATATCTGATATTGGAGATTCACATTCAGAGGCAATACATGTATATTCATTCTTTCTTTTTCACTTATTCATTCAAAAACATATTTACTAAGCATATGTTCCATATATGAGGCATTATATTTGGTTTGGGGAATTGTCTTACTCCTTTTGGGCTGTTTAAAAAAACCAGCATAATCTAGGTGGCTGATAGAAATTTGTTCCTCATGGTTCTGGAGACTGGGAAGTCCAAGATTAAAGCTCTGGGAGACACAGTGTCTATTAAGGTCCATATGTAATCTCACATGGTAGAAGAGGAGATCTCTATTATCTTCAGTCCCTTAAGGATCTAATCCCATTTATGAGAGCTCTGCCTTCATGACCTAATCACCTCCCAAAAGCCTCAACTTGTAATAGCCATCACAGTGGGAATTACTTTTCAACATCTAAATTTCATCAGGACACAAATATCCAGACTATAGCAGGAATTCACATCAAATTTTAATGAAACAAATCCAAAACTTTTTTGTTGAATTTTTTAATTGATTATCTCTTGGTCTATATGAGCTGCTATGATAGGACACCATAGACTGACTGGCTTATAAACAACAGGAATTTATTTTTTAATATTATGAAGGATAGGAGGTCCAAAATCAAGGGTCAGGTTGATGTAGTGCTTGTCAAGGGCCTGCTTCCTTCTTCACAGATGACTTTCTGCTTGCTGTGTCCTTCAGTGGTAGAAGAAAAGGGCACAAGAGTGCACTGGGGTCTCTTTTATAAGGGCACTGACCTTGTTTTCAAAGATTCTATCTTCATGTTCTAATCACCAGCCAAGGACCTCACCTGCTAATATCACTACCTGGAGGGTTAGGTTTTAATATATGAATGTTGGAAGATGTAAACATTCAATCTATAGAGCCACATTTTATATAACACCAAATGTATAGAATCAAAGCAATTATGTTGCAATATTGAACAATAAACCTGATAGGATGGATTATGTAGAGAGATGCTGATTTAAATTCTCAGTCGGTTCTTGGATGGAGAATGTAATTAAGCTCTAAGAACTTTACCACATTCACCTATAAAATAAGGACACTTTACAATAACACTCCCCAAAGTGTGTGACTTTTAACTGTGGAGATATATTTTCTCAAATGTTTTTAATTAAAAAAATACAAACATGCCAACTTCAAAAAATATCATGAGTTTGTGAATGAACACAAGGAAGCAAGATTTAAAGGGCACAAGGGAGTAGAAAATGTGTCTATCCTCTCCCACTCACACTTACTGTTTTCTCTAGCACCTGGTTACTTTATATATGGACAACTATTTTTTTGAGTATCTTTCCATGGATAACCACAAAGTGTACACTCATATATCTGCATGTATATGTGTATACACATACATTTTCCCCAAACAAATGGTAATGTACTTACTAACATTACATCTGGAATAAAATTCCATGTGGATCTAGAAGAGTTGCCTTTTTCTTTTTAATGGATGCCTAATATTTCATTGAATGGATGTCTCATAATAATTATCCAACATTATTTATTAACCTAGGTGGTGTTTTCATTATTTTAGCAATATGGATAAGGCTGCAGTAATTATTCTCCTTCCTAATTTCATGTGTGGAAGTCTATTTACCAATTATATAGTAATATTGAAATTTGTGGCAAAACGTATATGCATTTTAAATGTTGAGGATTATTTTCTAAGAGTGCTGCGTGGAGATTAAGAAAATTTACTCTCATGTGTAAAGATCTGTTTTCCCATGACCTTAGAACAAGATGTATCACAAAAAACTTTACTTCTTTATTTTTATGTCACTCTAACAGGTAAACTGCTGTTGCTTTGGTTTTCTGATATCTTTTTGCATGAGTAAGATTGAGCATCATTTGACACATTTCAAAAATTTGGAAATTATGAATTTATATCCTTTGTCATTAGCTGTCTTTCATTTTGTAGAATCTCCTTAATATATTAAAGTATTAAGGAAATTAGCCATTTGTTTAATATGTGTTTCAATTTTTCCTAATCTTGTTTAATATTTAATATTTTTATTAGAATTATTTTATATATTCTAGTACTTTTTTCAATGTTTTGATTTTGGGGCTTTATATTATACTCAAAATGACTTTCCTCACTATGTGATCATGAAAACAAACAAACAATCAGAGACAACTCATATTTTCTCTAGTACTTTTGTTTATACTGATACTTTGATGGGGATGTATTATATATAAAGTATGAGGAAGAATTCAAACTTAATTTTATTTTTCCAGAGTTTGCATGGTACTTTCTTTACCATTTGATGAATATTTTTTTTCTACTTTTTGAAATGCTGCATTCGGCTTTTAATAAATAAATCTATGAATTCAAACATATATCTGGATTTTATATATTAATCTCTTCTTTTTTATGTATTTGTACATTTTAACTTTATTGTTTCACTTATAACCTGAAAACATGCAATAAGTTCTAATAAGGCTATTTCATTCATTGTACATTCTATGTTCCACAATGGTTTTGATTTGTATTCCTAATTTTTTTTCTTAATGTCTAAGTGAAAATCATTATTTATTAACAAAAATATAGATCCAGTTGTGTTTTCTATCAACACAGTTTAAACACTTTGTAAACAAGGACAATTGTATTTCCAACACTCTAAGCTATATACATATTATTTCTCTTACCTTATTACCCGAGCTAGCGAATTACAATATTGATTATAAATGAGGATAGTAGACATCTTTCCTTTACTGGAACCCAAATAAAGCCTTTACTGTTTCGTCATTAAGTATGACGCTAACTACAGATTGTTTTGTGGATATTATCTTCCCAATATAAATTATTTTCTATTTCCTGTTTGCTAGATAACTTAAAAAAATAAGTGAATAGTAAATTTTATAGATATCTATCCATCTTACTAAAATGTGTACAATCTTTATAATTAACATATTAATATGGTGAAATATATTGATAACAGCTATAATAATACACAATCAACATTGGATTCCTGAGATAAACCAAATTTGATTAGACATATTTCCTTTTTATGATATATGATTTAATTAAATTACTTGATTTTGCTTTATAATTTTTGCATACATGGTGCAACTAGTATTGACTATAACGTTCTTTTCTTCTGTTGTCTTAAGAGTTGGAAGAAAGTTGTGTTACATCTCAATAGTAAAATGAGTTCTGCATATATTATTGTGTATGCTAAACTGAAATTATATAAAAATATATGTTGCATGAATATACATGTTATATATATATGATGTTTTGTGTAAGTATTCATAGAAGTCATGCAGGAATTTTTTTTTACAACAGACTTTTAACTGCTTAATTCAATTTTTTGAGTTGGTACTAGACTATACAGTTTTCTAATATGTTGTGAGTAAGAAATATTTAGCAGTTGATCAGTTTAAAATTTCAAGTTTATTGGCATATGGTTTTATACAATTTTCAATTCCATTTTTAGAGTGTACATGTTGGTGCTGATTTTTATACTTCCAGATACTCATGCCTCTCTTTCTCATCTCTTCCTTTTCTCTCTTTATTCTTACCTCCCTTTTGTCAATTTTAGCAGTCTTTTTAAAAGAACAACTGGCCGGGCTCGGTGGCTCAGCCTGTAATCCCATGCTTTGGGAGGCCGTGGTGAGTGAATTGCCTGAGCCCGCGGGTTCGAGACCCACCTGGGCAACTTGGCGAGACCTCATCTCTACAATAAATCAAAAAAATTAGCTGGGCGTGGCAGCGCGCTCCTGTAGTTCCAGCTACTTGGAAGGCTGAGGTGGAAGGATCGCCGGAGCCCAGCAGGTGAGGCTGTGGTGTCCGGCAGTGGCCACTGCACTCCAGCCTGGGCGACTGAGTGAGACTCCAACTTAACAAAAACAAATAAAATAAAAGAACAACTTTTTGGTTTAATTGACCTATTCTATTTTGTTTTCAATTTCATGAAATTTTGTTTTTCTGTTTATTATTTCTGCTTCCTTTTTTAATTATTATTTTTATTTTAAAGATGTGGGATGCACTTCAGGCTTAAGTACATAGGTGGTCATCGTGCAGGTAAAGTTTGGGTACCCTTATGGATGTTATTTTTCTTTCTGAAGCCTCTTGACTTTGCTTTTATTATTTATTTTAAAAGATGTTATGATGCATTTTTTCTCATAGTCCTGTTTATTAATAATACTTCCATGATATCTCATTACATACATAGTATCATTTTTATTTAACCACTCTAGCATGTTTCATTATTAGAAACAGCACTGCTTTGGACATCCCTATGTCTTTGTCACTGTATCTTTCCACATACTCATAATTATTTACTTAGTAAAAAATAGTGGAAGAAGCATGATTGGGTCAAGAGTTAGATGCATTTTTTTTTTTAAGGCGTTAACTTGATTTGGCTGAAAGACAGTCTGAAATTCTCTTTCTCATAAGTCGTCAGTGTGACGATTCCCCAAGGGAGATTCAGCAGCCATTTTCCAATATACACACCTTTTTCCTGGTTATTCAAACTCTAATATGGGTGCTGCTGTGAAGAGATTTTCAGATAAGTCTTCCCTAAAGATTGGAGACTGGGTAGCAACTGGGTCTGCCATGATTCTTTCTGTCTTTTGGGTCTTCCCTTTCTGACTTACCAATTGTTGACTTCGGGAGTCCTGTTGGCTCATGGCATTACCTAATTTTATTAGTCTTGCTTCTTTGGCTAAATAATAGTATCTCAAGAATATTTTCACAATTTGTTTGGGAATCCCATGCTCTATGTATCTTCTTTATTTAGAAATTTGAACACATATTCTTAAATTATCTAAATCTAAAATATATTTGTTATCTTTATACTCCTTTTGAAGAAAACAATGACAATAGAATCCTTCTGGTTTATTTTGATCCCTCACTTGACTTATATGTTCTAGGGAGGGTATTCTAACTCTATGTTTTGTTCATTTTTATTTACCCTATTAGAAATTACTATTGATTTTGCAATCAAAGTTTATTCAAATTTAGCCATACATTTATCTCAATATTTATTTGTTCTTCCATCTCAAACCTTCTCATCAATGTTAACTTTCCTTCTACTTGAAGTTCATTACTTGGAATTACTTATAATGTGGGTCTGCTGGTGTTCTTAGTGTTTTTGTTGTTGTTGTTGCTATTGTTGATGATGAATAGTGTCCTGTTTTTGTTCCACTTCTTCTAAGAAATTCAAGTATCAGATTCTCAGTTACTATCTTTCAGCTAATGAAAGTCTCATTCACCTTCTTTCAATTTACAATGCAATTGTTTATGTTTCTTCTTTCTGATTTTTAATGGTTTACTTTTTTTCCTGGTAACATTAAAATATTTCAGTTGATTTTGGCATCCTGTAGCTTCACCATGACCAAAATTTCTTTGAATTTTGCTGAGAATTGTAACAATTGTTGTATCTGAATACTGATAACTTTCATAAGTTCTGGAAAATTCTCAACTGTTATTTCTTCAAATATTATTCCAATACATTGTCTCTTCTTTCCCTTCAAGAATTCTGATTCAATATATACTACAACAATCACTCTGTCTTCCAGGTCTCTTTTTTTCTTTTTTTTGAGTTGGAGTTTCACTCTGTCACCCAGACTGAAGTGCAGTGGCCGCTCCTGGCCACTGCAGCCTCCACCTGCTGGGGTCCAGCGATTCTTCCACCTCAGCCTTCCAAGTAGCTGGAACTACAAGTGTACACTACCACACCAGGCTAATTTTTTGATTTATTGTAGAGATGAGGTCTTGCCAAGTTGCCCAGACAGGTCTCGAACCCACGGGCTCAGGCAATTCACTCACCTCAGCCTCCCAAAGTGCGGGATTACAGGCTGAGCCACTGAGCCCGGCTTATTCCATTTATAGAAACTCCTTTTGATCTGTCTCAAATACTTTAGATTACTTTATAAATAGTTCCTTGTGCCTTTGGATATACTCGCTTTTTTCCCTAAATATCTAGCAAACATGTTTTTTCTAGACTGGGTCTGACATTTCCAATATCTGTAAACTTAGTGGGTCATTTTTGTCTATTCCCATCCACAGAGAAGTCTTCATCTGTGCTTGATTACCTTGTACTATATGCTGCACATCATGTTTGAAAACTGATTCAAATAAGCTGAAACTGCCTTATTCAAGAGATTGACTTTCTCTGTCACCCTAAGGTTGGGAATATTACCAGTCTGAGACCACCTTAGACAACATTCATAGTTTGAAGGTCCTTGACTTCCTAAGACAACGCTCATTTGTGTTGTAAATCCATCATTTACTTCTGATTCCAATACTTGAAGGGAGATCCGTGAATTTTCTGCTTAATTTAGGTAGTCTTCTATTACATTCTCCAACCTCCGAGGGTTTTTGGCTTTAATTTCTGTCCCCATGGTCTGATGAGTCACTCAATATAAAATTCAATTTATTTTAAGTTGAAGACTAACCCCATGACAATTCTAGTTTCTATGCTCAGCTTCCTTCAGTTTTGGCTTAGCAATTCCTTCATGTCTTTCTACCCCAAACTCTTCCATTCTACTTCTGTCATAGCACAAAAAAACTTCTAAACATATAAATGCATTAAAAAAGATCTATAAGTGGTGTGTAGAGGGAGGAGGGATAGAAGTTGTCTGCATACTAATGTCTGTGCTCTAAGCCAGCTCAAAACGTCTGATTTTCTATGTTAAGGAAAGAAAAAGAAAAAAGAACATAGAAGCGGTTGAATTGATAGGGCAATGGAAATATACATAAATTCTATTCTTCTAAAACAGGTTTGATCTGTGTTATAAAATTATATAGTTTTACTTTGGACTTGGATATCATTTTTATTACTTTTATTATAATTTCTTCATTTTTTGGCACCATTCTCATAACTCTGAACTTTTACTGTAATTAGCAGAGAAAGGGGGAATATTTTTCTGTAATGCACATATCACCTTTGTCATTCAATGGACAGATGAAGCAAATACATACACAAGCCATGAGTGTCCTCCATTGCATCTATTATGTTATAAACACCATGAAGACAGGGTTTATGCTTATTTTTTTCACTATTATTTTTCATGAGTATCTGGTACAAAGTAGATACACCCATTAGGTATATTTCTATTACATTTGAGAGAAGAAGTAGTGAATGGGGGCAATTCATATCTTTGCAGTAAGGGAAAACTGGATACTAGTAGTAGAGTAGAAGTTTTGTGTGGACTTTATTTTCAGACTCTGTCACAAAATCTTGAATGTTTATCACATCCGTTTTGTCACTGTATGCATGTTCTTAAATAAAATGCTCATAGAAGCATACTTTCAAAAATACCTGGTGATTTGTTTGTGTTAATAAAAATGATAAACACCATCATTATTTTGAAATCTGTACATTTTCTAGACAGTACCTTATGCATAATACTTTATATTCTCCTATTTACTTTTCACCAGAACACTGTGATGTAGGACTTATCATTTTTGTTTTGTGAATAAATAAACAGGCACAAAAACACTTGCTCTATGATATCCAGTTGTAAGCCACGATTTGACTTCAGGATTTTTGTCTAAATTCCAATTCAGATTGTAAAACAGACATAAACAATTAAAAAATTGTTTAGGAAAATATCGCACTGTCAAATAGATCCATATTTTTGCTTCTTCTAGGTTTTGTTGATGTGGGCTGTGTGAGTTGCCACCAGAAGCAAAATGGATGGAAAATTTGGTTGGTTTAGTAATTTATCAATCTGTTTATACATTTAAGTTCTTTTGTTATCAATTTACACTCATTAAAAAAAGAGAGAGAGAGAGAGAAACACAACTTTCTGGTCCTGGAAATAGCTATCATCAAGATCATTTGTGGACTTGCATGCCCAAAGAAATGCCCTAATGCAGAATCATCAACTACTTATTCTAGATAGTCACACTGAGGACATTTACATTTTTTTCATCATTCTGGAAAAATCTTTCAAATATGGACAGTCAGGAATTTGTCTCAGATTTATTTGATTTTCCCACAAAAAGTAATTTCTACTACATTTCAAAATCAAATCTTAAAGCTCCTCCGTGACTGTGAAAATGGGCGTGTCTATTCACCGAGTGGGCACTGACCATGTGTACTAGTTAAAATAGCTGTCAGAACTTTAAGTTCCGGGCTGTTTTGCTTCCCTATGTTTAAATTGGCAACTTTAATGTTGCTTTACTGCACTTTTGCATCTAATTGCCTAAATTTTATATTAAGCAAAAAGTAATTTCTTTAGAAATAGGCATTCAAAAATATATAGAGAATGATATAATGTAGAAAGAATTTGCAAAGGGCAAAAGCAACTTCGGCAGTTAATGTTTAGCTTTTTTGAATTTTATTTTCCACTCAAATGACTTTCCCCTCATGACTAATTATAATTCCAGTTAAAAAATGTATTACTAAAGGGAATTTTACATATTTTGGCCTAATCTTTTTAAAGAATCAAATGACTATTCCTGTTCAAAAATAACTTGGAAAAATATTTAAATTTAAATGTAATACAATTAGAAAACAAAAATTGTAGGCATTAAACCGGAATTCTCTGCTAATTCACTTAAAAACAATAATTCTGTTTTAATGTTTTCTCATGATTTCAGATTATAGATTAGTTTTGAGGGAAGTCACATGAGTTATTTTGGTTTTCTAAGGTACCACTTAATTCACTAAGTTTTCTTCAGGTGACCTAAAACAGCTAAATCAACTACCAAAGTGACTAACCCAAAAATCGGAGAGCAATCAAGATAGAAGTTACATCGGCCTCAGTAGTCAAAATCGTTTCTAAATAGATATGTAATTGCTGAAACATATTTAAATCAGTAAGAAATGGTGACTATTAAAACCAATATGATGTTAACATACTAAATATGAACTACACTGAAAACTTGTGAAGTTTGACTAGTGCTAATATATAGATTTCTCCAAATTAAATTTTCTTTAAAGATTATTAAAGGATATATTGGGTCTTGTTTGTGTGTTCTTATTCTGTGCATGTGTAACAAAATTTACATGGAACCATTAGGATTATTCTAAATCTTTTCAATTTTATATGAAATCATCAAGATTTGACACTTGACTTTTTACAACTGTTCAGTACAGTTGACAGTTCTGAAGGGTTTGTTTCATGACATTCAATAGTACAGAGTTGAATTTAATTTGCCAACTGCAATTATTAGGGTTAATGTATGAAATTTGAAATAAAAAGCTATGCGAAGATTTCAGATTTTTCACTACAGGTGAGTAAAATCAGTATATGCTACCTCGAATCTTTTTTGATAAGCAAACCAGGCATGAATATTTTTTTATACAACGATAGATTTAGCCGAGACCTTGAAGGTCATTTTACTTATGCTTCCACTCAATGTGGAAATCTCTGCAATGATATCAGCAATCCACCGTCATTGGATAATTACATATTCCCAATAAGGAGAAGCACGACTTTTCTTTTTTCAATCATGTGACTCCTTATTAGAAAGCTTGATAGTCATAATTCCCTTTGTGTTATTCCACAAAAATAAACATCGTGTCACCCTTTTGAAAACATATTATACCTATATGAGAGGGAGAGCCTCCAATTTTTATAAAAAATTGTGTGTTTATTCTTACATGTTTAAACTTCAGTTACCTAAATACTTTCCGTTTGATGCAATACACCTATCAAGACACTCGATCGACTGCTTAAAACAGTGTTTGAACTCATCAGTTTTGATTCCATTTAGTTTCTTGCCATTTTTTGTTTCACCTCTTCCACATCAGCAAAATGTTTCTCTTTGGACTGTTTTTCATCCAGGGAACAAAAAATGTCACTTGGGGTGAGATCAGGTGAACAGGGAGGGTGGGACCCAGGAATTATGCCATTTGGGGTCAAAAACTGTTGACCACTCAGTGCAGTATAGGCAGGTGCATTGTCATGGTGAAAAAGCTAGTCACCCATTTGCCACAACTTGGGACATTTCTTCCACAAATCATGACCAACCTTCTCAAAACTTCTAGATAAAAACTTCAATTGTTTGAGCTGGAGGAACAAATTCCAAGTGTACTGCAAGGGACCCATTCTCCAAAAGATAATTCTGGGATTTTTTGGAGGGGTTCCCCCTTGTATATTTTTCAGCAAGCAATCTCTATCTTAGTTATTTCTATTGATGTGAAAGAACTTTTAAACTGTACTTGTCAAGTACCTATGGAGAGAGAAAAAAGGATAAAATACATACATTATTTTCTACGGGTGCATAAAGTCTGTCTTCAAATACAAACTCTCACTTCTACAACCTTATAAGGCAAAAGTAAACAATTTTGAGGGAGGAGGGTTTATCAATTTTGTTATGAAGTATTTGATTATCAGTAAAGTACAAAAAACTAACAGAATTTGGAAAAAATCTAGACTTTGTTCAGTGACAATTTAAAAAAAAACAGAGGAAAAGCAATTCTCTCTCCCAGCTTCCCACCATGGAGACTGGGAATGCGAGCATACCTAGAACAAGCTCAATGCAATTTAGAATTTGACTGTAGCCAGCTCACCTCTGGGTGGCTAGTAAGTGCCCAAGGAGAAACTCTGCAGACACTCTTCAAAAAACTTGAAGGCACAGATTTAAAGACCATCCTTTTGGACATTTGACAGGTCAAAGGGAAGATAGTAGTGTGTGAGTTATATTTTTCCATGTATCCATTTATGATTTCTCTAGCCAGTTGTTTTTGATGCAAGGGATTCAGTCTGAGCTCTTGAGAGACAGCACGATGAGACTGTGGCACCTTAACATCTGGTAGGAACCCAGTGAGGCAGGACCTGACACTCAATACCCTCTTTCCACATTGTACATGAAAAGCTCATTTTCTTTTAATACTTTTGTTTACATGTTAGGCATCTAAGAAAAAATGTGTTTCCAAAGAATTATGCTGTCCCCTCGCACATTTGGAATGGTTCCTTAATTTTCTTATGAAGACTTTCTCCTTTCCAGATACCAAGTCTTCTGTTCCCATTTACAGTCAAGGAACCGGAGTCAGACCTTGCATATTACTTGTTTGTTAAAGGTTTAGTTGTATAAATATATTCAAATAAATGAAAGGCTTTGCCCACTTTGTATTTTGTATACTAATAATTAATTTTCATTTTATTATTTTCATGATACTATAAAAATAATCTCCTTTCATGTAAACATATTTTATAGATTTACTTCCTCATAACAAAAATTGCAAATGGTTAAGAAACCATATTTTTAAGTAGAAAATTGAGAATTCTTTTTATAAACAGAACATTCAGAGACATAGAATTTAAAATTAAGGAAATAGTAAAAGTCAGCAAACAAACAAACAAAAAAGGATACAGGTACAAAAACTTTCCTATTGGAAGAACAAGAAAAAGGCCAAAAAAAAAAAATGCACTTATGTTAGAATATTTGACTTTAGATTAAATGTGGAGTATTCACATTTCCAGGGTGGTGGAAAATTATGTCTTATCTGAGCCCATTCTTTCATTCCTAGCCATTACTTTCCATTGTTCAATGATGATGTTGTATAGGATAGATTGACTGTGGAGACACAGTGCAGACCCAGCACCAGAATTTATTTGCTGCAACTCTGCATTCTTGTAATTTTTCTCTGGGTGCCTTTCAGAATAAAGTGGAAACAAAAACAGCAAAGTGACTCACTCCATGATAAAGGAAAGTACCCAAAAAATGAGCCTTTAATATCAGCCAGAA
This sequence comes from Carlito syrichta, assembly GCF_000164805.1. Classification (NCBI taxonomy): domain Eukaryota; kingdom Metazoa; phylum Chordata; class Mammalia; order Primates; family Tarsiidae; genus Carlito; species Carlito syrichta. The sequence goes on from NW_007118362.1 coordinate 120,241, forward strand.
TTACTGATTCAGGCTTGTCAAGAATAACATGAAAGAAAATTGAAAAGGGTTTCTTACAATGCCAACTTTATCAAAATCTTCAAACATGATAATAAAAACATTTAATGAGGGAAAAAAAGCCCTACAACGATACTCAGCTGTTTTCCTGACTGAAATGACATCAAGTTTGTAGGAAATCTACATCCTGCCATTTAGGAGTATAGATATTTAGTTAAATTTGTTCCTCAAAATCAGGTATTTCAAGTGAATTATAATGCTTGTATTCACCTCTCAGTTTACATAGTATTTGTAAAATAAATAGAACTCTTATTCTTAAGAGTGCATCAATTATGCTCAACTAGACTTTGGTGTTTGGCTTCAGGGAATATGGAACCATTCATCTCTAAAGTTGTTCAACTGCATGCACTTTTGGATTCAAAGGAAAAATTACACTGTGTACTGGGCTTTTGTTGGAAGAAAGGAGAATCAGTTGAAGACAGCAAAAAGAGTTCAGTGTACCTGGAGAGACACAACTGTAATGGAGGGAACAGCTGAGGCCATTATTGCTCTCGCTTTGAGGAACTGTTTGGAGCACCAATTGAGAGAGAGACGCTGAAGCTGAAGTTGCTGTTTTTGTGATAGATTTTTATAATTAAAATAAACAGCACTGCTTTAGGGCACAGAGAAGGGTTTTCCTTCTTGTCTATGGGATCAGGTATCACCTGCCAGATCTACATCCCCATGTAGATTGGGAGACTTTGAGACCCTGGAAGCCAGTAGTACCCTTGGTCAAAACAAGCCTGTTAATTTGGAAACCTCAAAGAAACAGTAGAAAGATCTATCTATATGTCTCTGTCTCCGTCTCCATCTCCATCTCATCTCCCTCTTTATCTCTATCTCCGTCTCTCTCTTTGGCTCTCTCTCTAGCTCTAGCTATAGCTCTATCTCCATCTCCATCTCTCTCTTTAGCTCTGTCTCTATCCTCTATCTCTATCTTCATCTCTCTCTCTAGGTCTATCTCCATCTTTGTCTCTATCTCTCTCTCTACCTCTGTCTCTATTTCTATCTCCCTCTCTCTCTCTCTCTCTCTCTCTCTCTCTAGCTCTATCTCCATCTGCATTTCTCTCTCTCTCTAGCTCTGTCTGCATCTCCATCACCATCTCTATCTCTCTCTTTAGCTCTGTCTCTCTCTCTTCTCTATCTCTCTCACTAGCTCTGTCTCTATCTCTATCTCCATCTCTCTCTAGCTCTGTCTCCATCTCCATCTCTATCTCTCTCTTTAGCCCTTTCTATCTCTCTAGCTCTATCTCCATTGCCATCTCCATCTCTCTCTCTCTTTAACTCTGTCTTTATCTCTCCTTTCAGCTCTAAATCCATCTCCATCTCCATCTCTAACTCTAGCTCTATCTCCATCACTGCTTCTCTCTAGGTCTAGCTCCATCTCCATCTCCATTTCCATCTCCATCTCCATCTCTATCTCTCTCTAGCTCTGTCTCTATACCTATCTCTACCTCTGTCTCTCTCTCTCTCTCTCTCTCTCTCTCTCTCTCTCTCTCTCTCTCATCTCTACGTCTGCTTCTACCTCTACCTCTTCCTCTACCTCTACATCTGCATATATTTGCCCCCCAGTATAATGGAGATAACTGGCTGTCACCACCATAACCAAGTCATAAAACTAGTACCACCAATCATGGAACAACATAAAATAATGTGTGTTCTGTTATAATGCCCTGAGTACAGAGAGTAATCTACATAGTATTCTTACCAGAAATGTTTGATTTGGTTTTTAACACAAGGGCACAATGAGACAAATCCAGAATGCAGAGCATTCTGAAGAGAGCTGTTCTGGATTCTCCAAAAACTTGGTGTGGTGGAAACCAAGCTAAATCAAGCCACCACATAAACACAAATCCACTCTCCATCAAGAGAGATAAAGAGGTCAGAGGAAGAGGAAGGTAGGAGGAGGAGGAGGAGAAATATTACACAAATTCCATGTGTAAACCTTTTAATCCTGTATTTTAAAAAACTATTAGGAAATTACTTTATGAGCAAATCTGTATATTAGATAATACCATTAAATTATTGATTTTCATTTATGTCATAAGTGTCATGATTTCTACAATAAACACACAGAAGGTTTATAAAAATTAATATAACTCTGTGTGATGTAGATAGATAGTTATAGAAATAAAGGAAAAAAGCAGTATAAAAAAATCAACACTGGTGAATGTAATTGAAACCTATTCACTAGTATTCATTATACTTTAGTTTCAGCTGTTCTAAAGATTTGAAATTTTTCAAAATAAAAATGTTGGGCATTATATGTCACTATTCCTCCTTCCATTCTACAGATAAAGAAGCTAAGGGGCCAGGAGGTAGTGGTGACTCACACCTGTAATCTCAGCACTTTGGGAGCCTGAAGTGAGAGGATTGCTTGAGCCTAGGAATTTGAGAACAGACTAGGTAGCACAGCAAGATATCATCCCTTTAAAAAAAAAAGGAAATAAAAAATAGCCAGGAATGGTGGCACACACCCATTGTCCCACCTATTTGGGAGTGTGAGGCTGAAGGATTGCCTGAACCCAGAAGTTAGAGGCTGTGGTGGGTCTTGATTGTGCCACTGCACTGCAACCTGAGCGATAGAATAAGACCCAGACTCAAAAAAAAAGACCCCAAGGGCAACAACAAAAACAAAGATTTGATGTAATCAAACTGAAAGATTAATGGGGAAAAACCTAACATTTTACTGAGAACCCTCAGTAAATATGCTTGGTGACTTCACATAACTTTTAGGAAAGAAGCAGGTGGGGAGTATGCAAAATCCTCCACCAAAAGTCGTCTGTGCTTGTTGGTGATAAAGCCAGCACGTGTTGTTTCTGGAGTGTGATCAGGAATAGGAGGGAGTTCCTCAGAAAACAGTGTTTTTCCCTGCCCATCTGCTCATCACCTGACCACAGGACCACTAGTGATGGGTGGGAGTTAACAGGTGTATTGCAGTTGGCAAAACTCAGTGAGATTGAACTAGATTCGATTTGTGCCAAGGCAAAATACTATGTCCTGACTGTCCTCTGTTGTATAGAAATATCTATCTTTGAATGGTCTTAAAGGACATTGGAAAGCTCTTGAGGGCAGAGCATTAATAGCCATTACTGTATCTGGAAAAAGATGACTCACTCGGGTTGTACATCTACTGAGAGACTTCATTATTTTAGATAAGCAAAATCTGCTGAGTAAAAAAAAGCATTGTAACAGCAACAAGCATCAAAGAAAGCCTTTAGGTGTGGGTAGCCTTCCAATTCAGCACCATCCATCAACACAGCCCTCAAAATGAAAGATGTACTTATGCTCATAAGAGCTAGAATCAAAATATCAAATACCACTTGGAAAGGATGTTTGTACTCAGAATTATGCTGGCATTTCCATTGATGTAGAGAATGGCTTACATTGTTGTCAATTTAATGAGAAAATTTACAACTTTAATGGTCATTTTGGGTCTGATCCAAACACACAGACCTCTTTTTTAGTTTAATTTTTTCAGTGTATAGTTTTTACCACTAGGTAGTTATTTTTAAAAGTTGATTCACAAGTTACTTAATATTAGAGTATGTTGTTGAATATTACTTCAAGTTCATTTTAAATATAAGCTTTCATCAGTTTAGGGTTGTAAAAATAGGAATACAAATCCTTAGAGACAAAGAAAAACATTTCTAGAGAAAACACTACATTATCTTAAATGACCCTTTTTCTGTTTATTCTTCAGAGCCTTCTATCAGAATGCCAGAGCTATATGGTGATCAACAATATCACAGCACTCAAACAAGAATGCCCTTTGCAATGTCACCTCAAACATCACGCCAAGAGAATATTTCTTAATTTAATGTAATACACAAAGAAAGCATTTAAAATACCATATATTTCAGACTTGCAAAACTGAAAAAGAGTAGATTACACCACCTGGTAACCAGCCCAGTTTCTTCAATGACCTCAGACACCTACCTGGATTTCCCAGAAGTATCAATTAAATGGAGCCATTCAAATTTTTTTATTTAGTTGTTTTATATCATTGGAAATTGTTAATTACCAATATTGACAATTTGTCTACATTGTGTTTGAGACCTATTGTCTAACTCTAAGATCATGTTTCAAGAATTCATTCTAAAGAGATAACAGTCAATATTATCATAATTTTTATTTTTAATCAGATACCTCAATCAAGTAACAAGTCATAAATGATGCATTCCACCTTTACAACAGAGATCATATATATTTTCTGTTGTGGCCAGATTCGCCTACCAATATCATTAACATCATTCCATATATGTTTAAATAAATAGATATGCGCCGGGCTCAGGGGCTCAGCCTGTCATCCTGCGCCTTTGGGAGGCTGAGGTGAGTGGATGACCTGAGCCCGTGGGTTCGAGACCCACCTGGGCAGCGAGGCCTCATCTCTACGATAAATCAAAAAATCAGCCGGGCATGGTAGCGCATGCCTGTAATTCCGGCTACTTGGAAGGCTGAGGCGGAGGGATCACCGGAGCCCAGTAGGCGAGGCTGCGGTGGCCGGAAGTGGCCACTGCACTCCAGTCTGGGCGACAGAGTGAGACTCCAACTCAAAAATAAATAAATAAATAGACAGATAGATAGATAGATAGATTAGATAGATAGATATGCATAAAATAAGATCAGTTGCATATGCATTTAATTAATAAACAAGCTTGATCTATAGTCTTGAGTGGATCCAGAAACTCACACAGAGGAAGGAGACAATACATGAGAGAACAAGGCAAAACTGTAAAAATAGTCAGCTTTGATTTCTTCATGGTCATATATCTTTTATTTTATTATCATTAAACAAATTTGAATTGTTTTATCCTTCACATCTGATATTCTTGCCATTTTCCCTGAATAGGAATCACCCCAATCAACTAATCAATCAACCAATCAAACAAAACACAAGTAAAAACCACAGTAGGGTTCAGCCCCCAGAGAAGAAGAGTTGAATCACTCTAAACTTGGGTTTAACAATTAAAACTCCTTTAATTTATATTCAAATACATGCATTCCATCATCGTCTCTCTCTGTCTCTCTCTCTCTCTCTCACACACACACACACACACACACGAAAGACATTATGTCAGAATGGTTGGTGCTAAGGGTTTTCCAGAGTCAACAACACTTTTGAACAGAATATGCCTCTTAAAACTGCTAGAGCTTGTGTTGAAACTAGTGTCAAGCTAGACCCTTGTTATCCCCTGGGGAGTTCTCCTGAAGCTCGTGGAGTCATACTCTCAGAAGAGTTTGCCAAGTGCAATTCTAGTCTATTCCATCACTCTTTCACATTTTGTGTTGTGATTGCAGTTATTTTCCTTCCTGATGATCTCTGGGATCCTTGTGTAAATGAATTATCTGCTAACCCAGATTCCCAAGGAAAAACGCAGCACAACTTGTGATCTTCTTGATCTAAAGTTACTATAAAGGGAGATTGGTCATGTGACCAATTAAAAAATCTGTTCCAAGACGACTTTCTTTTTTTTTTTTTTTTTTTGAGTTGGAGTCTCACTTCATCGCCCAGAGTGTGCAGTGGCACACTCATGGCCACCCCAGCATCGACCTGCTGGGCTCCAGCGATCCTTCCGTCTCAGTCTTCCAAGTAGCTGGAACCACAGGCGCACGCTACCATGCCCGGCTAATTTTTTATTTATTGTAGAGCCGAGGTCTTGCCAAGTTGTTCAGGCTGGTCTTGAACCCGCGGGCTCAGTAAATTCACTCTCCCCAACCTCCCAAAGTGCTGGGATTACAGGCTGAGCCACCGAGCCGGCCCAAGGTGACTTTCTATGTAAACCTTTTAAGAGGTTGGCATGTATGTTTTAAAACTTCATTTCTCAGTTAACTAATTATATAAAAGTAGAAAAATAATAAATCAATTGTAAGGTTAACACCCAACTTTATTACCAAATGACACTTCACAGCTGCTAGAGGTTGGCTAGAAAAGGAAGACTTTGTTTACTGAAAGATAGAGCAAAATGCAAATGCAATAAATTACACCTTTTGTGATTTTCATGACATGAAACAAAATTGTTTAGGTGGTGAATGGCTTCCTCCTTATAATGACAATATGCTTATATAAAGAGGAAAAAGCATGCAATACAGTGGATGACACTTCAAGCATAATCTTTCAATAGGCAAAAAGAAATTTCATGTTGTATAATCCATGAGGGTACACTGAAATGATATATGTAAAACTGGCATTTGACTGATAAACAGCCTTTACTTTTTAATTCATGTCAAAGCATAGATTTTTCAAAAAATTAGAGGGATTGAAGCTCTTATCTTACTTGCAAAATAAAAATTTAACCTGATATAGATATATGAATTCTGCTGAGATTTCTGAGGCAGAGATCAACTAGTGTTTTTTACTCCCACCAATGGCAGTAGCCAGAGTATCAACATTTGTGTTCTGTGTCTCAAGTTCTAATTCCTACAGGACAACGCAGAGATGATCAGATATAACCAGAATTCTCAAGGGGTTGTTATGTTGTCAGAGAGGAACCTGCACTTATGAAACCTACATTTTTTACAACAGGGAAGAAGCATCTTTGAACATCATTCCACAGGAAGACATGATCCTTCTTTTCTTGTTTGCTATATAAGCATCCTTGAAAAGGTAGTCCAGAACAAAAAGGTAGTTAGCATCTCAGTTGCAAAAATGGGAGGAACTCGTTTTCTCCCAGTAGGGATATGCCGGGAGGATACAAAGTAAGCTAAAGACAAGTTCCACTCTAGTGTGAGGAGTCGAAGGACGATTAGAAGAGATGTCTGGAATAATGTCAATATTGGACAACTGTATATATTTGATTAAAATTATGTATTGTTCCAATATATCCACTACAATACTGTTATTAAATATTAATGTCTCTGCTAATTTATGGTAAATATTTTAGATTATTCAATATAATAGTAAGAGACAGTACCTATCCTGACAGTTAAATTAATACAGATCAGTGATTCTCAACTAACTGTGATTTGGCAATTTCCAAAGATATTTGGGATTGTCACAACAGGGAGCCCTATTGACCACCAGCAAAAGAGATTTAACCAATCCTCCAATGCACATGACAACCTTCTAGAACAAAGAATTATTCAACCTAAAATCAAGGATGCTAAGACTAAGAAACGCTAATGTGAATTTGCCAAATCTCAATAATTTTACCTAATCTCAAATAATCTCGAAATATATTGCTTAAACTACATAATCATTGAGAAAGTGTTGACTCAGGCATTTGTATTTGTTTCAAGTGAGCAAATAAAAATATACATTGTATTCTTAATTTTGTTCAAAATATCACTAAAAAAATCACGTTAGAAATGTTCTGGAGAAAGTCTGACGGCACTAACTTAAATAAAGGTTATTCTCCAATTCATAACTAGATGTCCTGTTAGTAAAATACACATTGTGATGGAATGGAATAAAGCAAAATATCACTCTCTGTCTTTTGGAGACGGAATCTCAGAACCTCCTGTTATCAGCTGCATGACCTTGGGAAATGACATAAGGTCTTGGATCCTCAAGTTTTTCACTTCCAAACAGAAAAATTGTAATAGGCAATGTCAATACTGGCTGTCCAATGACATTTTATGAATTGATTGAAGTAAATGCTTCATAAATTCTAAAGTTACTACTATCAGCTGCAAAGTTAAAGGTGTTGGTTTTCTGTTGTTTTGTTTTGTATTTTACTTGTCATCAAAGAGACAGTCACGATACTTGGCCTATATTCTTTCTGTAGGATCATCGACATTTTAAATCCTCGAGAAGGATAATGGTCATCATTTATCCTTATTTGGTGTGTTTTAGTCCACCCTATTTTGAAGGTTAGGTATGTGCAATTGTGTAGAATAATCTGTCCAAAATTAGAACAGTGTTTGATGCAGCGCACAGCAACATGCTCCATGAAATGTCTGAGAGCTGACTTGGCAAGCCTTTCGAAATAGGAAAATTCAAGATTAAACATGTACTGGAGTGTACCCAGAGAAGTAGAGTTACATATGTCATTTTCATCTGCTCGTGAAATCATTATTTTCCCTTTCATTCCAAGAGAAGTCATGTCTTGACTGCCTCATGGATTTGATTAATAAAATGTATCGTGCTCGAATTCAGTTTTTACAAGAGGTGACGGTAAATCCTTTTAAAGGAGGTTTTAAATCCGTGGCTAAAATGACTTAAGTGAACTAAGGCACTGAAATGTTGTAAAACCTTACCAGAGCTCCTTCTAGGTTAGATACCAATTGTTCGGATACGGTTTTGTCGGTGTGAGTAAAAAATAGTATGTGCTGTTTGCAAAAGATTATACCAAATGACCACAGATTTTCCATGCTACTTATCCTGGATGGTCACAAATATCTAAGAAGTGTATAAGCAGAACACAGGGATCCATTTTCAGAATTACATTAAAAATAATCCAATCATCTAATCTGTTTCAAGGATGGCTCCAGCCCCAGCTGTTGATTAAATTGAAGGCCAGCATAAATTTACATAACAATGAAACAGGAGTGACTGTTTCTTCCAGCTGTGCAGATCTATAAAAGTATCCTGCTGATGAATCTGATTGACATTTAGTGAGGAAAGTTTCTTACCATCATTCTACCATCAACCCTGGATGCCACCTGAATTTACAATGGCTAATATTCCCTTTGGAATATTTACACTTGGAGAGTCATTTATGCTCATTAACAGGATGGGACGAGTAACAAACAAAAAGATGAGGATCAAAATTACCTCATATACTTAGATAAATTTATTTTAAAAGAAAATAGAAACTTGTTTAAAGTTCTTAATTTGTTAAAGTGTTTCAAAGAGTACATCCACTGCTTTTGTTTGCACATTACAAAATTAAAATACAAACAAAATTACAATATAGATGATAGAATTCACTCTAATCATTCATTCTCAAGTGGAGAACTTCCTATATTTTCTTAGATTACAACATTCATTCAGAAAATTATACCCATGAACTTACCAGTTCTGTTAGAATACTACTAGAAGTACAGAAGGAAATAGTTCTAGAAGGAAATAGAAGACTATTTTTTACACTCTTTTCCAAATTGCCTAATCATGAACTTTTAGAAATTGAACTGAATTGAATTAACATCAATTAATTCTGAATTGACTAATACCCTTCAGGTTTGTGGAATCAAAATCTAATATAGCCAGGCTCGGTGGCTCAGCCTGTAATCCCGCACCTTTGGGAGGCTGAGGTGAGTGGATTGCCTGAGCCCGCGGGTTCGAGACCCGCCTGGGCAGCGAGACCTCATCTCTACAATAAGTCAAAAAAATCAGCAGGGCGTAGTAGCGCATGCCTATAATTCCGGCTACTTGGAAGGCTGAGGCGGAAGGATCGCCAGAGCCCAGCAGGTCGAGGCTGCGGGGGTCGGGAGCGGCCACTGCACTCCAGTCTGGGCGACAGAGTGAGACTCCAACTAAAAAAAATAAAAAAATAAAAAATCTAATATAAATGACTTATAAAATTTAAAAATATTGATTAATAAAAATATCTGACAAAATTCTATACTGTTTTATAGAAGTGTAGTATATTGAAAAAATATTTCCTTTTTTATTTGCTTTGATTTTTTATCGAAGTCTTGCTCTGTATCCCAGGCTCAAGTGAAGTGCCATGATCACAGCAGCTCACTGCAAACCAGATCTCTTGGACTCAGGTGGTCCTTCCCCCTCAGTCTCCAGACTAGCTGGGACTACAGGCATGTGCCAACACATCCAACTAATTATTTTTTTTTTTTATTTTTATTTTTTTTAGAGATATTCTCCCTAGGCCTCCCAAAATGGTGGGATTACTGGCATGAGTCACCGCACCCGACCTAGGAATATCCTTTTAAATATTGTAAATACTGGGGAAAGGGGGACACACCTCATCAATAAGGGTACCTGCACAATGAATATTTGTATACCTAACCCTTAACTGTACCCCACAATTTTAAAATAAAAACAATATAAAAAATAAATATTGTAAATAGATTTTAAGTCACATAACTCTGCAAGGTAATATTTTTTCTTTCTCTTAAAGATTGATGCTAATAGTTAAGAACAATAATTATGGTGCATTAAGATGTGAAAAATAGACTACTTAGCTATAGAAAGAAAAATAAATTTTGTTTCCAAATGTCCGATTCCAAATTACTTTTTAAAGATATTCTTCATAGACACGCATATATTTAACCTTTTGTATCCTAAATAGGTTAAAAAAGAAATTGTAATATTATTTTATTTCATTTTATTTTTATTTTTGCAGGTCTACAATTTCTGCCTATAGCACAAAAGAAAAGAGAAGTCAGAACATCTCATCTACTGTCTGAAACAGACGCGTGGCAGGCACCTTGCAGACTCAGTCACTGAGCGTGTACATTGAGTTCCTCAGTCTCTGAAGCCACCTATTCTGGTCATAATAATATCGGTAATGAAATCATGAGGCTCAGGCCTGGTTAGGCAAATGAAGATTCCCAACTTTATGCAAAGCACTGAAAGCACTATTTATAATGTCTGGATGCAATTGGGAAATTGAAATAGAAGAAATCAAAGCTCAGTCCATGGCACAAAGAGAAGCTATATCTACATATAACAATATAGTACTTCCTAGACTACAAATTCAGTAAGTACACTTATTAAGTACAACTTTTTTTTTTTTTTTTTTTTGAGTTGGAGTCTCACTCTGCCACCCAGACTAGAGTGCAGTGGCCGCTTCCGGCCACCGTAGCCTTGACCTACTGGGCTCTGGCAATCCTTCCACCTCAGCCTTCCAAGTAGCCGAAATTACAGGCATGTGCTACCACGCCCGGCTGATTTTTTGATTTATTGTAGAGATGAGGTCTTGCTGCCCAGGCAGAAATACAACTTTTAAAGAATGAAGATAGTAACTGAGACTGGTACTGAGAACAGATAAACACTGGGGGCCATTTAAAGGCTATGAGGAAATTAATATATTTAATGACAGACTGGATTTTGTGGAAATACAGAATCAAATAAGAACAACAAAACAATTTTATTTTAAAATTGAAACTCCAATCCTGCATATTACAATAGGGAGATCAGCAAAAATTGTCAATCATCAACATTTTAAAATAAATTCTAGAAACAGAGCAAACTTATTTAATTTTGTTGATTCTTAGACCAAATCAATTAGACGATTGTACATACTCACACTGCAGAATCAGAGATGCCTGTGTTTTAATTCAGTTTATTGTAAAGAAGTCTTAACTTCTGTATCAGGAAAAAAAATGAATTAGGAGGTTTAAATGCGATAACATATGAGTGCACCAAGTGCTATTTCCTTTACTTTCAAATATAAGCGATATTCAATAATAATAATAGAGAAGTTTACCGTTTTACCATTTCCCTAAAGCACTTAAGCATGTTATTCATTTGTAGTAAAAATTTTAAGGCTTGAATAAGTTTAGGGAATAGAATAAATATATCTATTAGAAAGAAAATAAGAGAGTTATGTGCCAATCTCCTGTATATTCTATTACTGTATTTCATGTTTGTAGTAAAGTGTTACCATACACCTCCTACCCATGGAATTATGCAATGATGTATTTAAATGACTGCTGACTTCAGAAACCCAAATCAAAACTGAATAACAACTGTAATCATTACAATCTCTTGTCCTTGTGCAGCAAAATATTTGAAGACTGTTGGGGTACAACGAATATTTGGGGTAGGGCTCTTTCAGCATTTATGAGCTCAGGGCCAGCCCCGAGACTCTGAGCACTGTGATTACTTTCACAGTCACAGAGAACTTCGTGCAAAGATGAGCAACGGGGTGTAGCTGAGAAGCCCACAAAGAGGAAGGAGAATGTGAATGATGTGTGTAGCCTCAGTGTGTTTCTTCCCCTGGCGGAATGCCTTAAGGTGGGATGAAGGGAGCCCTGGAGGACCACCCTGGTTAAAATCATCCCGCCTCTGCAACCAACCCATCCAACTGGCAAATGTGAGTTAACCATTATTCCTTTAATCAAATGTCTATAAATTTAGGAAAGGGTAATTACTTTACACAGTTAAAACCTAGCAGAAATCAGTAACACTCAGAGATTGAGAATTCCTTGACTGGAAGGGGAAGTTGAAGGCCATAGACACATTCCAGCCATGGGTGGGGAGTTTTGAGCCTCTTGGGGCAGCCTTTGAACTCTGTCTCCCCAGAAACATAAAAGAGGGCCAGAAATGGGGAAGGAAAAGACTTTGAACGTTTTTAGAGACAAGTTACCCCAGCCCACTTTGCAATAGAGGCAATTGATTCAGCATTATGTGTGGTGCAAACTTTAATACAGATTAAATACAGATTAATATAGATTTATTTCAGGTTTAATACATTGCATCTTTACATTCCTCATTAGGCTTGAGTTTGACAGTCATTACTAAGACCTAATTTCTAAAAAGAAGAAAATGAAATAAATATATTCTTTAATTATAAGACCCATTTCCTAATTTAAAAAAAAAAAGAAAAGAAAATTCCCTGGAGTTTATGGACTGTCTTTTTAAAATAACATGTTCTTAATGGGCTTGCTGTAGGTCTGACAATGGCCATGAGCTAGACTCTTCCAGTGCCTTTCTTTTGGGTCTCTAGGGCCCTTTTTAGTGTCTGAATGCACAAACATATTTTGCACATGTGGGTGTTTAGAAAATGCTATTTGATGATAATGATGATGATTTCCTGAAAGTAAGGGTATCTCATCAGAGAAATGTGTGACTGTTGGAGGTTTTTGATTAGTTTTCCCTTGAACTCTTTTAAAAATAGGATGGATTTGCTCATCCGTTTGGGATGGCAAAAAGGAAGGGTAGTCTTATCGAAAGGCAGAGAAAGGATGGGCTGGCTTTAAGGTCCCTTGTAATTTTATGATTCTATGAAGTAGAATCATTTATTCCCGAAGAAAAGACTCAAAGGTTTACTGTATAGAAGAAGGTGACCAGCTGCTCTCTCCTCACTGATTACAGAAAATAAAATATGCTTAAATTTGAGCATGAGCGATTGAACATTTGAGGGAAGAATTTCCTGATGCCAAGGCTATGTCAAAATCTAGGACTAAAGAAACCAGAAAATGAAGTCAGCACATTATTCCCGGTAGTAATCCACTAAAGGTTGAAGAGAATCTTTTAATGAGCAGAGGAAAGTGTATCTATGAAAGGGTAATGCCAAAATGGAATTATTTAATGGAATAATCTTAACCCAAAGAGTAGTCATTTTAACATTGCTTGGTTCTCTCATGCTTTTCTAGCAGTTTCCTATAACTTGCCCTCTAATCACTAGCCAAGGACAGAATTGGTTTCTTTCTCAGAGTAGCTATTGATAATTATCTTACACCCTCCTCCTCAGCTTGTTTTGTAAACAAGTTAACCTAATGAGCCTCTCCTGACTTTCATGACTCAGACCCCATCAACATGGCAGCAGTCATGTGACTAGCCCACCCATCTGCCTGTTGGTTATCACCTGACTTCTGTAGTTGACCTTCACCTAACTTCAGTACCTGTGCTTCCCTGTCCCTTTCCTGATGACATGAAAAAGACCACCACCCAATCACCTTAATGACCTGACCTACATCAAAGGAAAGGTCTAAAAGCTTTCAGCTTCAAGCAGCCATTTGCCGTTGTTTTGTTAAGCCCTGACCAGGTCATGTGTTCTTTGAACAATGGCTGCCATGTTTTCTTAGCGTTGACCACCTCCTCTACCTTGAGGAAGTGAAGCTCTCCTCTCTCTCTTTAATTTACTTTCTAAATAAACTATATTTTCCAGTCTAACTTTTGTGCAGTTCTTTGTATCTTTTTGGCAGTGCTTTGTGTCTTTCTTGCAATACCAGATCACAAAACAAACACCCTCCCATGGGTCTGACCTAACATTTTGGAAGCCCCACTGGGATTCTGGTACCTAACAACCTGTATTTTGCTTCTCTTTCTGTGTTTCTCAACATTAGTGTAGTCTTTTCTTAAGCCAAGTCATAGTTTTGTGAATTCTTCACAAGAATCCCCGAAGAGCATGGTGATTTATCTGGGTACTTATATGCCTGGTAATGCTCATTAATTTGCATTTGTTCAAAGCTATCCAAGAGTTTGTGGGGTGTAGCTATGATCCACTAGAAGATAATTTTAATGTGCTGTTCTATTTGTATGACTCTGATGCTTAAGAATGACCATGTGTTATAAATTGTACTAGTTTTATTAATTACAGATGCACAAACTTAGATATTAATATATTATATTAAAGTCACTACTTTCTCAATCTTCCATATTAAGTAAAACTATAAAAATTAGTATTTTTTAAAGTAATTTTGCTTGAGGTTTTAGAAATTTCGTTTTAGAAATACTTAAAAAAGAAAAAAACCAATTATCCAGGAATTATACTAACATACTGGTAGAAAATGCTTTACCAGAATTCTCTGGATTCTCCATCAGCCTATCCCTCTGGAATAAAGACAGCAATTGATTAAAAACTACTAATTGGTTATTGTGAAGTATAAAACAACAACTATAATACCAAATAATGAAGAATATCTATAAACTTTATAGGAAATTGATTCTTGATAATGTTTTTCTTTATATATAACAACTTAAAATATCTATTATGAAATATCAATATTAACAGAACTATGTAACAACACATACATTATGGTCAAGATAATACATTTTTATAATTAAAAGAATATATTTATGTAAATATATTGTGAAATTTACTAAATCCAAAAAAAAAAGTCAAATAGTCTGAAGTAAGGCTACCACTAGAATCTGAATTAAATTATTTCAGGTACTATGTAAAAATATAACACACCATACACATACACAAACAGACATAATACCGCTTTAGGTGCTGAATCAAATACATATTTAATGTTAGGTGCTAAATCAAATACATATTTTGATCATCAAAAAAACCCCTAAATTTAATTTGAATTGACATAGATTTCAGGATATTTAAATATGGCTAATTGTATTGCTTCTAGTGGACCCAGTTACAAGTAACACAAAAAATAAAAATTTAACAATGAAAAAAATATTTTATCTTATCATTAGGAGTCCCTAGGTAAGGTGGTTACAGAGTTGTCTTCTCATCAGGCCATTCCCAGACATGATTCTCCTCATGTCGTCAGTGAGTAATAGAACTTCCAGGTATTATATACACACATGACCTTGACTGGCAAAAAAAAAAAAAAAAGAAAAAAGAAAGACACTGTTTCTCCCTCTCTTTCTATTTGCCAAAACAAAACTTTTTTTGAGAAGACTTCCCGCAAAGTTCCTCTCATCTCCTATTTGACAGAATTAGGTTGTGATCCCTCACTAGTCCACTGGGATTATCATGACTGGCTTTGGATAATTGAGATTTACCCTTGGGCTGGTTGTAACGTCATCTTCCATAAATGCATGGTTATACTGAGGAGAATGCCAAAGAGTAAAAAGAACACTGCTGAGGAGTCAACCAACAGTGTGCCCAAAATACACATACATCCAAAATAAACATATTTTCTATTTTATTTGTGAAGCCATAACATGACAGAAATATCATCCTGTATACATATCCACACAGATATACCAAGAAGTGAAACAGTAATAAAGGCAAACCAAAGAAATCATGATAATCATAAGCATTCACATCAAGAAACAGAGACCAACTCTTCTAATCCCATTTGCTTACTGTACCAGCCAGATGGAAAGTTGCCTTTAAATTATTCCAGATTTTTCAAACCATCCTACAAAGGTGTAGTTACCGGTTTTTTGGAGGCTTTTTTTTGTGCAGAAGTAAAAAACTTAGAGTTTAATCTCAATAAAACCAATTTCTTAATATTTACATTTATCCAGTGAACTGGAAAATAACTCTTTAATAATGAAAACATTGGTATCTTTGGATATTTTGTCTAAAGAATATGCTCATAAACTTTAATATTCCATCTACATAATTATGTGTTATTACTATAAGATTGTAATTTGATCCTGATTAAAGAACATTTTGTTCTTAATGCAATATGCTATTTGGCAATTCTTCTATAAGCCAAAGAAAACAGATTGTTTAAAATCCACTAAATTTGAAATGTGCTTATATTTTAGATGTGATGTGATTGGCATTGGTATTTGCTCCAAGTTCCATGATATCAATACTGCTTCCATTCCTGACTCAAAAATGTGTGGCAGGGAGATTCAAGAAAGAAGCATAACTGATTCTACGACAATGTGATATTTCTATTTGTGATAGGGAAATCAATAAGCTCTTTTTTTCCTAAATTGATGACAACACAACAACGAAAATACTGAAGACATAAGCTAACAGATATTTAAATTGCTATTTATTCCTTTAAAAAGCAACATGCATATTTGGTATTAGATTACTAGTATAACTATTGAATACCAAATAACCTCTTAAAAGAGCTTTCGAGAATCAGGTAATATATGTCAGAGGAACACTTAGACAGAGTAATAATAACTGTTTATTGTCTACCTAATATCAATCCCCCCATGCTTATAAAATACAATTGGTCTGGCTGTATATGATTCCCATGTTCCCACCTTCCAAGCCTCTCTTGCACCTACACAAGGACACATGCCTTAGTTTCTGCCAACAAGGTGTAAGTACATGACAGTCAGAGGGTTTCTAGAAAGGCTCCTTGCTTTCCTGAAAAAAGTAGAATGATAAGTCTTCATTCTATCTTCTTGTTTTGAATTTGGGTATGAAATCTAAAGCAATGGTTACCATTGGCTTTTGGTCCTTGATATCGTTGTCACTAACCCAATGCCCACAGGTTTCCAGGATTAAAAAATAAATAAAAATAAAAATAAAAACTGGACTCCTATATGTTTAAAACACTGTGAGTGAGATTTCCTTTTATTCCTTTCCTTTTATTTTATTTACTTTTATAAAGTTTTCCTAACATATATCGTTTTACCTACATGGTTATACAAATATAAAACCAATTTATAGCTATAAAATATAAAAAGTATTATCAATTTACTTGGTTGTTTGAAAAAAGTTGTATTATCTAGTCATCATAGATTAATTGATATTGGCTTTCCTATACTCACGTGCAAATTGACACTACCTTGTGAAACATAGAAAATGTATTTATTTAGAAATTAGTGTATTTAATCTCACCACCAAATTCTTTGGTAAGACAGACATTTTATGTTGAGTTAAATAAGCTGTTAGTGTGTCATTTGTCATTTTGATTGCTTTCTAAAACACAGAACGATATAGGTGTTTTATTAGTAAAAGGAGAGGAATTTTTTGAAGAGGCATTTTTATCTTTAATCAATCATTAAAATATTTTGTAAATGCATAAAACACAAATTTATTATAGTCTAAAATACAGTCTCTGGAATTTGCTATAGACAATATTTAGGGAAAAGCATAAAATATTGTTAGGTGTTGAATCAAATACATATTCTGCTATTTCTAAAGGAAAATAGTACCTCTACCACCTACTTCATCTATTAATAATTAAGAAGTGATACAGCAAAGAGGTCAAGAGTTTAGGCTCCAAAGTCAGAGTCCTTCGGTTTGAATCCTGACTCTAGATAGGTGACCTTGGACAAGTTATTTACCTTTTAAATCTCTCTTTTTTTTTTTAACCTCTAAAAAATAGAATAAAAGTGGAAGTACCTACTTTCAATGGTGTTTGGGGGGATTAAACCCCTAAGTAAATATGGAGTGTTTAGAACAGTGGCAATTTTATGGTACTAGTAATTAATGACATAGGGGAAACATATTTATTTTACAAAGTTGGCAGGAGCTTTGATGGATCAGCATAAAAGAAAAATTGAATTGCTTTTAGTAACTGTGATTCTCTTTTTGATAGACAAAACAGCCTATGGTCACACTCCTTTATAAAGGAGATGCTCTTTGTGTAAAGCCTAAATAAAGTAAATGGATGTGTTGGAGGAATAGTGTTGGGTAGTGAGGAAAAAAAAAAGCAGGAAAGCGGGAGAGTTGCTCAAGGAATGCACAGTGAGATATTCCCTGCGCCTCGGGGGACTGGGTTGTGCACAGACAATATAAAGATGATAAATATAAAGTATAAGCTTAAACATCAGAGTAGGTGGTGCCCATAAAAACATGAGTCACTAGCAGATGCCCTGACGAGCGGCATGGCAATGTGAGTTTGGGAAAAGACTATGGTTTCCTTAAGTGGCTGATATTTAGCTCAAGGCAGTAGCTTTGATCTCTATCTTAATATGAGAAGGAATTGGAACTTTGGAGGTTATTGCAACTGATTGGAAATCCTGAGAGATGGATAGTTTGGAGATACACATGTTTGTCTGCATTTGTCTATTTCTACCACTGATTTTGACCAGTGGTTTCTGTGTGGTTTCTACCATCCTTGTACAGATGTTACCCAACTATTTACTCTTAATCATCCCCACCCCATATGAGTGCTAGCAATTATTTTGACAACTGCTTAATTTGGATGTCTACTGATATCACTCCTTTCTTTGAGCTTTTCCTTGTTTTATCATTTGTGTGTTCTCCTGAACTTTCTATACAACATCAATATTAGCTAATATTTGTCCTCCTGGACTAGACCACACAGGATTTGAAAAATCAATCCTAATATGAATTCCTTTTTCACCATATAGCTTGATCTACATGTGTGTCAAAATACTCTCTTAAGTTTACAGTGTGGGTGAAGAGGAATGAATGGTGTGCATGGAGATTCTCAGTTGGATCTTAGACAGAAATGTAGACATATCTTGGGAGATCTGATAGACTTCCAGCAGTTCATTTATAAGGATGATTCTCCCAGAAGGCAAAACAATCATGTGATGTTACCAGGCACAATAGGATTGAGTGAAAACCACAACCTAATTGTCAAAGGCAAGGTAATGCTTAGGGCGACATGTTGTCTGTCATTATCACTTTTTTTCTGACCCTTCCTCCACTGGATTCATATGCCATCCCTATAAACAGCAAGGGGCCCACCTTAATAACAATAACTAACAGTTTCTACTTCTGGTCAGGAATTAGAAAGCCGTAAGAGAACTACAGATGAGAACAAGATGGATAACTAAGAAACAACAAAAACAGAGTTTATAGAAACCTAATGAGGAAGTGACGATGCAAAAATTCCTAAATGAACCAAAATATGGAAAGTGATGATCTCTTCCTATAAGAGTACTGACTGCTGCTTTCATTATGGGTTGAATGATATGAGAAGGAGGAATTTGCCAGGGAAGAGGTGTGAGGGAACAGGTCAAATTTTCAGCAAGCTTTTAAAAGCTTCTAAGGTTTCTTATGATGACTTAGGTCCCTGAGGAGGCTCAGTCAAAGGAAGCTCTGTACCCGTCCTCTACTCTGTCCCAGAGGGGTCTTAATGAGTGCATGTATATTTTATTCTACTGAATATACTTACATTTGGAGAACAAAGTAGCAAGGCATGGGGATCTCCTGGGTTGTAAAAATGTGGGTATGAAACTGGAGAGCAAAGATAACTCACTAGAAGCCTCCAAGTCTGGAAACAAACAAATGAAATAGAGAAAAGTTCTCCAACTCAAAAAGCCAGAATTTTGGTTATAAAAGACAAAAAGAGATCTCAGGGCTCACTGGTGCTTAGATCTCAAGTCCTGCTAGATAGAAAGTCTTGATTCTGTGTTCAAGTAATCTGATGCCAGTAATGAAATGTAATTAATGGATACTAAAACAATGTCCTGATACAAATTATATGCGTATTTTATTGATTAGCCTCCCTCCCTCTCATATCAGTCACTGTAATTAGAGGGATTGTTCCTTTTCAAGGAGCTAAATATGATTACTTTCCATTCACACTGTTTTTTGTCCATAATATTCATTCTATGATTAAAAAATTATAAGACATGAAGAAGCTATATATATATATATATCAGGTATAAGATGTATAAATACAAGTAAGATATATTTTTAAGAGAAGAAAGAGATACAAAAACACGTCCAAATATAGATTTGGAGATTAGCAGATAGCAGATTTGTAATAAACATAATAGATATGTTAGATAATCTAACACAATTTATTGTTAGACAATGTTTGTTGGGGGGGCAAAAAGAATTTCAGCAAAAACGTAAATGATTAAAGAGCTAAACATAAATGATATGATAAAAATAAACATTTTTGAGATGGAGAATACATTTGATAGGTCTATAAGCAAACTGGACCCACCAAAGGAAAGAAACAGCAAGCTAGAAGCTAGATCAATAGAAATCATTCACATTGAGATATAAGGTAAAACAAAAAGAGAGAGAAGAAAGAGAGAGGAAGATGAAAGAGGAAGAAGGAGGAGGAGGAGGAAGAAGAAAAGATTAAGAGAAATAGAGCTCATTAAAGATAAGTGGAAAATATTATGCATTCAAACATATTTATACTAAGGGTCCTGAAAAGAAGGGCACATAATGAGGTAGATAAAATGTCTGAAGAGAGCATGGGTGAGAATTTTTCTTAAATAGATAAAATATATCAACCCACATATGCAAGAAACTCAGCAAATAAATTCAAATATAACAACAACTAGGCAAATGATAATCAAATTGATGATGAGAATCCAAATGTGACTAAGAAATCTTTAAAGTATCTAGAGGAAAAAAATCACACTCATCAGAATAATGAAATTATGGAGCCAGAAGACTATGGAATAGAAACAAAACCAAAACCAATATCCTTGTAAATATGGAATTAGATATCCTGAAAGAAAGCCTTAAATAAAACACTACACACTCATACGCACATACGTATTTATATAGATTTTTATATATTCATCTGAAAAACCCTAGATCATCATCTAGAACAGATCTGTACCAGATCTGAACTATAAGAAATGCTATGATAACTAACTTCTACAGGAACAAGAAAAAACAAACAAGCAAACAAACAAAAATCAGTTGGGAAGGAAGGAGAAGTCTCAGAAAAGGTAAATACTTGGTTAATTTCAAAACAAGAGCATTAATGGAAAACAACAAAATTAATTAAATGTGAGTAAATATGATAACAAAGATTCAAAATACATAATTTAATAATTTAAAGAACTAAGGGAAGATACAGAGACGGCTACATTCATGGACAAATATTATTAATATCTTTTCAACAATGAATAAAACTACTAGATAAAAAATGTAATAAGGACTAGAATATTTGAAAAACATCAATATTAGTCTAATTCACACATGTAGAACATTATATCCAATACCTACAGAATGTGCTTTATCTGTTTCATGTATATAAAACATTCACCCAGGGAGATCAATCAGTCTCAGCCATAAAACAAGCAGTGATAAGTTTAAAATAGTTGAAATTATAAATACTATTTTTCTGCCCATAATAATGTTATAATAGAAATCACAATAGTATATTTATAAAAATTCCCTCATATTTGGGAAGCAGCATAAATTTAAATAAACTATATGTAAAAGTGGAAATCAAAGGTGAGTTAGAAAATATTTAAAATTGAATGATAATAAAAATAGACTATATCAAAATTTAGGGATAAAATTTAAAGTACACAATCAGTTGTAAGAGAGAGCTGTGTAGTTTTATATGCCTATTAGAAAATAAATAAAGTTTAAAATTCATTATTTATGACTTTATATGAAAGAGAGGGGGGGAAAGTGCAAATTAAGCCCAAAATAAACAAAAGAAAGAAAAGAAAGGTGGAAATCTGTACATAGAAAAAAGACAAAAAGTAAGGGAATATTAGAAACAATTTAAATTGGTATATTCAGAAACAATCACAGGAGTCTATCATGGTGTGTTATTTAACGGGAGTGCTACTTGCCCAAACATTCTCCAATTTCCAAGGAGGGGACAAAACTTCCACCTCCCAGGGCAGTACAGCATCTTGCACCCCACTCATAACTGGTCATGATAATGGTGTTCGTCCTCTGTTGAAAGAAGAGAAAGAGTTTGGCTCAATTCCATCTGGATGTCTCTCCTTCGTGGCGCCATCCTTGCTTCACTGTTGGATATTCACTTTCTTTGCCGCTTAATATCAAAAACTTCTAAACTCCAAACTTCACAGTTAGGAAAAAAGTCTACCAATTTAGTAACATGTTTAATTCAAGGGAAAACACTGGGACGCCCAACTGTATGATCACAACAGTGAGTAGCAGTCTTCAATATCAGTAACAAAACTGGAATGTTGATTTCCACAGTTTCCAAACTCTAAAGGAGAAAGTGCCATTTAAAACCCCAATACTAGGAAGACCATGCATTGTCCTACCCTTTTTGTCCTGAATATTTCTGCCCTTCATTCGTCTTGGCCTCCATTCTGACTTCATTGATATTACCTTGCAAAAAGCTCTCTACCATCCTCTATGTTCTCTATTTTAGATAGATAGAAAGGTTGCCTGTTATATAAAGAGCAGAGGAAGATCAGAGGATTCCAAAGGAATAGAAATTTACCCCCAGGTGATGCTACTGGCTTTATTAACAAACTCACCAGTTTGGGGCTGGTGATAGATATCAAAACATGAGCAGCAAGAAGAATTAAAGCGTAATTAATTATGCCACCATTGGAACCATTCCCTAACTCGAGAGTAGGGAAAGAAGATTCTGCAGTCTCTAGGCCTGCTTATACATCTTCAACTTGTCATACCGTTTTTGAGGTTGACAAGAATTTTGAAATCACAATTTTACATACAAGTGGTTAAATTGAGACTGACCTGGGCTTTGAAAGCCTGTGAGGATTTGTGTGGTGACTCTGTGCAAAATGGTCTTTCCTTTGCAAGGAAAATCATCCCCACATGACTGAAATTTACCCTTTGAAGGCTACAGAATGCCCTTTGGTGACTTCTGAAGTGCCAGTCAATATTCTGGAGTCCCAAAGAGTTAATGCAGATCAAACAGGGCAGCATTTGAATCCCATTATTGAGATAAACTCTCAAGAACTACAATTTCTGATCATACCTTAATGATTCCAGTACAAATTGAGGTATGTCAAAGAACAATGAATCTCAAAGTATCCTGCAAACACCTGCTCCCTGAACCAGGATGAGAATGATATCAAAACTGAAAATGTATTTTGGAGAGGATGGATTAGGGAAGTGAGGCTCTATTAATATTGAGTTTTAGTTAATTTTCTATTAATGTATTTTTTAATGACACTGACCAAGTGAAAATAGGTTGCTCTGGACAACTACAAACATAATATTTAGGCATTACTCAAGTATCACTCAAAGGCTACAATCAAGTTAGAGTTACATGTGTGCATTTAACCACCTGTTTCTTGTTTAAAAGTTAAAAGCATGGCAGTTTTCAGAACTGTATAGCAAAGATCTGGGTTAAACTGACAAAAACAAGGAACTTCAGAATTAAGGTTGTCACATTGTATTTAGAATCCCTCTGATATAAAAATGCAATGAAACCACTAATATTTGATGTCATGCCTGTAAATAATGTTGAATCATGAAACCACTCTGTAATGTGTGAGCTACCATTATTGCCCCAAATGTATCTTCTACTTCTTATTTACAATTTAGAATACTCTTAACAAACAAACAAACAAAAAACAAGCAATTTTTACAAGGTATAGTCAGTCAGTCAATTGAAGAGTTGAAATGTTTGAAATCACTGTATTGTCTAAGGCAGAATGGAGTTGAATGATAAAACACATGGAAATCATTTTCATCAAATGATAGAACGAGAAAGGTGTCCTTGGATAGTTCAGCATGATGAATATAAACTGAGCATCAGGAAATTGATCTCCAATGCAGGTGTCTTTCATTTATTTTTTTCCCAAGGTAAGGTCACCTACGAACTATTGTATCATTCTCTTATGGAATTAGGCTATTATCAAGTGGTTCTTCACACAAACACACACACACACACACACACACACACACACACACACACACACAAATTCTATTAGAACATATTACTTGTATATATAAAGAGAACAAAGGTCATGTTATAATTAAAGTACAAGGATGATAGAATGAAATGAACCTAATTATTTTCTTAAGCACTTGTGAATATTGTTAACACTTGAGGGCACAATTGTCAACAGTAAAACTGTTTCTATTCTATTCCTATTTGCAAGAAAAAAACCTGAGAGTATTCAGTACTTTGAAATAATATGTGATATTAAAAGGTGATTGAAAAGCTCTCTCCTGTGAGTTAGAGAGAAAACTATAATATTCATTGACATAGCAATTACCTATTAATGCTAGATTTAGTATATGCGTATAATATATATGCATATAGATGTGCACACTTACATACTTGTGCATATAGACATATGTGTGCACTTGGAATGCAATACTGTATTTCTATTCCTGTTCTTCAAGACAAACTCTAAGCACTGAATGGAAGGAATTGTTTTCTAGTAGTGTTGGCTTCAAAAGAGGTGAAAGATTTCTGCTACTCAGAATTTTACCTCCTGGTTAGCATGAACTGAATATTTGTGTCAACTCAAAATTCATATTTTGAAATTTTAATCCCCAATGTGATTGCATCAGGAGGTAGGGACCTTGGGTCATTAGCTCCTGGGGGTGGAGAACTCATGAATGGGATTAATGCCCTTGTAACTACAGAGAGTCTCTGCATTTGTCATGTGAGGTTGCAACGAAAAGTCAGCAGTCAGCAACCAGGAAGTCATCTCTCAACAGAAGCCAACCATGCTGTCACCTTGATCGCAGACTTCCAGCCTCCAGAACTGTAAGCAATCAATATTTATTGTTTAAGTTACTCAGTCTATGGTATTCTATTATAGCAGCCAGAACTCACTAAGATAAGGAATATTTTTTTTTCTCTATCTTAGTAAAAAACTTGGTGTCTTAGATATCTTTTATTCTGGTAAATAACTCCTTGGGTCAAAAATATGAATAATTATACCACGTTTTTTTCATCATGATTGATATTACTAGTAGTTACCGATGTTTCTGGATCTCCTGAATTACCTGGACAAATGTGTGAATGCTGCTTCCTTGCCTTCCTGGGGTTAGGTTCAGGTATGAGCATGTGATTTGCTTTGGCCAATTAAATGTCAGTGGAAGTGATGTGTGTCCTTTCCAAGAGGAAGCATTTCAGAGATAATTCTCAATTCTCTAGTTTCTCTTTCCCTGAACCATAATGCACTGTGTTAAAATGAAGGTCTCACAAGCTTGAAGCAGTTAGGTCATCTGAGCCAATATATAACCAAAACAATTAGTTTCTTTGGGATGTCTCTAGAAGCCAAAGTATACAGCATGTGAACCCCTTTGGTTTTGTTACGTTGCTGAGAGTTTGGTATTGTTTGTTATTGAAACACAACTAATCATTTTCTTTTGCTTACTGAATGAATCCCTTTCTTGTTAATATTTTAAAGAATTATTTTCTTCTAACTTTGTGTGTGTAGTAAGTTAAAGCCAATCTTAAAGTATGCTTTTCTTCATAAATGTTATTTACTGTATGTCTTAGAAATGTATGATTTGCATACATTTGAAAAGAAGGCAATAAAATTACAACTATCCACATTTTAGTCTCAAAATATCTCAATCTGTATAGAAACCAAATAAACATATCTTCTTCCTTAGCTTCTTATTTTGTC
Organism: Carlito syrichta; assembly: GCF_000164805.1. Taxonomy (NCBI): domain Eukaryota; kingdom Metazoa; phylum Chordata; class Mammalia; order Primates; family Tarsiidae; genus Carlito; species Carlito syrichta. Next base: position 145,742 of record NW_007118362.1, read on the forward strand.
TTCCCCCCTTCCCCCAATTTGAGGTCTCACTCTTGTCACACAGGCTGGAGGGCAGTAGCAGGATCACGACTTGTTGCAGTCTTGACCTCCCAGGCTCGGGTAATGCTTCCATCTCAGCCTCCTGAGTAGCAAGGACTACAGGCATGCTCCATCATGCTCGGCTAGTTTTTATTTTTGATTTATAGAGATAAGGGCTTGCTATGTTGTCCAGGCTAGTCTCAAGCTCCTGGGCTCAAGCCATTCTTTCTGCCTCGGCTTTCCAAATCGCTGGGCTTGCAAGTGTAAGCCATCATGCCGGGCCTTAAAGTATATATGTACGTATGTAGGATACATATATGTATGAATGTAGGATCAAATGATGGATGGATAGCTGTTTGGATGGACAGAAGGATGAGTCGGTGCATGAGTGCGTGAACTGGTGAATGGATGCATAGGTGGGTGGGCTACTGACTATTTTATGATAAAAAAATAAATCAGCTGAATCTCCAAAATGTCAAAGCTTAAAAAGAATGTCTTTATATCTTTTGAACTATAAAAACGTATTTATTTTCATTACCATGCATTTAATAATGATCATGTATTTTCAAAAGACATTATTTTTAAACAATATTGTTAATTTGTATGTATTTTTCTACATCTATACTAAACATTTGGAAAGTAAGAACTACTTGCCTTATTTTTGTATTATATTTCTTTGCAAGAAGCTACAAGTTATTATAGAAAAAGGCTTTTTGAAACCAGTGGAACTAGATTCAGATTTTTTTCTCCATAGTTAAATTCTGTGAGTATAACCAAATTATTTAACTTAAACCTCCATTTCTTCATCTGAAACACAGAGGTGGTATCTGACCTCAATTTATGTCAAAATGTTATACATATAAAGTGCCTAACGTATACTAGAATATCATTAAATGTTGGGTTTTTTGCTCAGTATATCTCTCACACATATGCCTCACCCAAAGAAATGGATTTAAAGAGTTGGATTAATAAATGTATTAATAAATAATGAATGAAATTACTCAATCCATCATCATTTGTGAATTATTATATTATTTGAGACAAATGTTTTAAGTTGAACAGATGGCTGTCTGTTCAATCTAGTCTGTGAACTATAAATCTTATTTTTCTCACTAGAGATTTCCCTGAACATTTAGTGATTCTAAATTATTTTCAAGATTTAGACGGGAAATAATTTTATAGAAGAGTTACAAATTTTGGCATAGAATATAATGCATTTTTAATAGAAAACTATTATAGGGAAAAAATTCATGATGATTAAACCTAAGGGCATTGCAACACAATGTCATTCATATTTGGTAACCTCTTGTAAATAATAAAATCTTTCACTTCGATGGGAACATGTGAAGAAAATATTCAATCTTGCATTGAGAACATTAAAGAGCGACTTAAAATGCCCTCCTGAGAAACACAATTTAAGATAGAAAGTTAGTCGGGGGGAAAATTGTGAAGTTAGTGGCCAAATTGTTATTCATCTGGCCAACAATTCTCTGCTTTGCTTATTTCAATTGAACTATGAACAGATTGCAATATTATACACAAGAGCTCCAACTAGGCCAGTGACTTGAGAGGAAAGCCTGGGAATAATTCAAGAGAGCCTCTGGAATTAGAATCATAAAACAGTGTGAAGAATTGCAGCAGGATTGGTTGGTCATAGCTGACATTTCAAGCTGGGGTAACTAGGTCAAGGGGTTCCTGTCTCATATATTCTAAACACTTTTGGATTACTTGACTTCAAAAGTTTTTCCCTTGAACCTTCCTTATCTTACTGCCTAATTTGCCATATGCTGTAAAGAGAAAGAAGGATTTTGAGTGTGAGAACTTGATCAACTGGCTACCAACTTAAAAGAGCAATTTTTTGAAAAAAAAATTATTTGTTCTTCAAAATATTTTTTAAAGCAATGCACAATCATTGGGTAGGACAGGGGAATCCGTAAAGCTAGGTTTATCTTCATTTGAAACTTTGAGGGAGAAAGTCACTGAAAACCATTCTCTGTCAAAAAGGTCTCCCTAGATATAAAGGTCCTGAAATCACCCTTCAGCTACCTTTTCTACAGGATAAGACACAACAATGTCTTCAACTACTCCTCATGGTCTCAATTTGCAAACCATGAACCATTTCCACTATTTTCTTTTAAACTAATTCTTATAAATTTTATATTACTTTAACTCACACTCATACTTTAACCACCTATAGGTGAGCAAAAGCAAACTACATTAGATAATGAGTTTCAGAATTAAGTCACCAAATGAGTGATGTTTTGGAGTTAATTCAAACCAGCTGGCGACAATAAAATGGTGCTCAGAATCCAGTAACATCTTGTGAATAAATCAGCCATGATTCTAATACTTTTATCAGAAAATCTGACGAATGCTATGATCAAGGCCTTCCCTGACCATCTGTGAAAACCTATTATTAAATCTTTATCAGCAAACTACTGTACAGGCCACAAATGTGCAAGAACCTTGTGGCCGTTTCTTCCATTTTAGTTAGTTGATGACAGAGACCTACAATTGATCTCAGGCTTTATTAGACTTTGTCTTGTGATTCTACAAGAAAGCTTTCCAACCTCAAGGCACGAAGTTGCCACTGATGGGTGAGTAGAATTGGCTTCTGATTGAAAACCTCTTTGATATGTCAACACTTCTACAATTTTTACAAGAAACACTCTTTTGAGATAAAGAACATGTAGTTCATTTGACATGTTCACTCAATGAACATGTAGTCAGTGGAACATATTAAGGTCCTTATTTCTGATCCAAAGGAAATTTCTCTGTTGCTATCTTTCTAATAGTATTCAAAGTGCTCAATAAATAATTGAATTTAGTAATGAACCCGGTGTCTTCAGCTTAATGCAATCAACTTTTTTGCCAATTATTTTTTAGATCATCTGATCCTCCTTTAACAACTACCCTATGATAAACTCATTCCAATACAATGAAAGTTTTCAAGAATATAACCTTGGTTATTTAATGTTACACATCTTCTTTACTTTGTGTAAATTAGTCCCATTGGATCAAAAGATCTTTTGGGAGCACACATCTTTGTCAACTCACGAACCACGTGGCAAGGGAGAGGGTGCCTATCTTTTCTCATGGTCTTATCCTGTATTTTCATTTCTATCATCAATGTCTTCATTTCGCCTGTAAGTCAAATTGGTTGAGAATTATGTTGTTCAGACAAGCAAATATTAGTATGTTACTGGAAGAAAACTGTGGTCTACTGCCATAAAAGTAAAGTAAATCCATACAGGAAAATTGTGCTGTGAAACATAGTGTGCCTTAATTTTATATTTTATCTTGAGTAATACTTCACCTGAATTTACAAGATTTAAATTCACAGGGATTTTTTGTTGTTATTTTGTTTTTGTTTTGTTGTTTGGAACACCCTCTAGAGTCTTTTTTAAAGAATTAGGTTTCCGAAGTCTATTTGTGAGAAATATATTTCCTCATGTTTAGCTTTTAAGTATATGGATTTCTAAATCTTTAAATTTTTTACATTCTTAAATTTTTAACTTTTTTGTTTATGTATTTATCATGAACAACAGATTGTTTTAAAATATGTACACCTTGTGGAATGGATGAATTGAGAGAATTAATATAAACATCACTTCATACACTAACCAATTTTTTTGGTAAGAACATTTACAATCTACTAGCAATTTTCAAGGATGCAATATTGTTGTTAACTATAGTCATCAAACTATAATAGATCTCTTAAATTTAGTCCTATCTATTTGAAAGAAAATACAGATTTTTGATGTTCTGCAATTTTATCATTTTGTGTTTTTGTGCAGAATTATTTTCGTTTCTTTTTCTCAGTATGAGGCATGCACATTCAATGTGAAGACCCATGTTTCTCTTTAAACATTTAGATAGTTTGCCACTTTTTTCGAATATTATTTCTCCTTGATTCTCTTTATTTTCTTTATTTGAACTTTAATGGATATGTGTTGAAGTTTCTAAATCTATCCTTCTTATCTCTGAATTATTCTTTCATATATGGGTTGTGTTTGTGTGTGTGTGTGTGTGTGTGTGTATGCGTGTACATATGTACATATCCTTCCTCAGTGAATGTATTGGTATAGTCTTTATGCCGCATTTTGGGTGGTTTCTTTCCTGAATGACCCATCTACGAACGGTCTATTAAATGTTTTTTAAGACCATGATGCACCTTTCATTGCTAATATTGATTTTTTTCTGTAGCCACAGATGTATTTCTACAGTCTTTGTTTTAAAATCTTCTCTTGCTCCTTTCATGGGTGCTGTGGTAGACAAATTCTATATCCTGACCCTGCACATGTACATGCCTTAGTCCCTGGAATGTGTACATACGTGACTTTACATGGCAAAAATGATTTCCAGCATGTGACTAAGATAAGGATTTTGAAATGAGGAGATTATGTAGGTGGATACGATGCAATTACAAGAGTCTTTATAAAAAGAAGTAGAAATGTAAGAGACAGAGAGCTGATGAGACAAAAGAAGAGGGTACAGTGACGTGCTTTGAAGATGGAACAGGCGCCACGATCAAGGAACACAGCAGCCCCTAGAAGCTGAAAAAGGGAAGGCAACAATTCTCCCCTAACACCTCCAAAAGGAAAGCTGTGCTGCCAACAACTTGAATTTAGCCCGGTTTGATCCATGTTGGACTGGTAACCTACCATAAAATAATAAATGTGTGTTGTGTTAAGCTAAGTTCATTGTAGTTTGCTATAGCAGCAATAGGAAACTCTTATAATAATATTGATGTTGTCTCTATTTTTTGAGGATGCTTAATATATTTAGATCCTTTTTATGTTTTATGTTTGTTCTATTATATTTGTTTTACCTAGAGTACATTCATTTGCTTTATTATTTTCTTTTCATCTTGCTCTTTTCATTAGTGACAAAGGTTTTCTGGTTTTACTTTCAACTCTTTCTTGCCTGCCCTATGATCTCTAGTCCTGAACCGTGACTTAGGACTAACCATATCTTAGTCTTGAGCCTTTTTCCTGTGTCATTGGAACAAGTCAGGCCTTGTAGAAGATCCAGCAGGCAACTTGGCCCAGTCCTGGCTGTGTGATTATCAGCTTTCATTCTCCTTCCTAAATAAATCTGTTTAGGTAAGCCTTAGTTTCAGACAATGGTCAGCAGCATCATTTTTCTAGCTGGGGAACCAAACCTACTTTCTTGTTTTAAGCACTAAAACTTTTTCTGGTTGCTCACCTTGTGAGTGATCCCTTTACTCCTCAGTACCTCAGAGAAGCCAAGCATATTACTGCTCATGCATGCTTCCAAATCCAGAGCCTGGTATGCTTCGGACTTTAGCTCTGTTTATCATTGCCTTTTCTTTGCAATTTCTGGATCATAGACATGTTCATTTTAAAGCTTTTGGTCATTTAACTGTTCTCTTTATATTCTATATCTTATTTTTCTTCTGGAGCTGAGAGGGGGCTCTCAAACCCTAAGCTTATAAAAATTCATAAATAAACATCTTTACACACATTGGTTGGCAAGTTTCATTTAAAAAAAAAAAAAAACCTTGGTTAAGTGGCACAAGAAAATAAGCTTTATATGGCAGCCAGGCCAAATAGTTTCCTTTTCCCATGCCAGTGCAGATTAATGTGTAATAGCTTCCTGGAGCACGGTGTAGAGAAAGATTCCAAGGTTACATCTGTTCTCATTGGAAAAGTGTGCCATGATTGAGCCCTGCCATGGGTATTAAGGGAGAACAAGCTCGTCACTCACATAATATATTTGCCGTGATGCAAACAGCATGCTGTTGCAACAGTTAGTTTTACTTAAGGTCATGCAACATAACCAAACCAGTTACATCAGTTTTTAGAAGGGAATTTACTATCAAGATATTAGGAATTCATAAGACCCACAGGAACTGGGGAAACAGTCTTCAGACGTAACAAGGTGGATTCTCTCCCCAGCACTGCCTTAAGTAGCTTAGCAAGGAGTCACATTGACATTTTGTAGACCAAATCTTACAAAAATGGCTTTGGTATAAGAGTTATTGTACAAGACAGCAAACTTCAAGTACAGTCATAGGTGCATTGAGGAGATTCACATCACAGTTTTGAAGCACTTCAAACAGCAGAAGTCAAGATTAATATTTTTACACTTTTTGTTGTGTTCTATTGCATTCTAAAGAGGATGATCTAAATACCTTTCTTTTGTCTTATTAAAAAAATAGTAACAATAAGATGTGAGAACTCTTTTCAACTGAAAGCTCAAGGGTTTGAAAACAAATATGTGGGAATTTGGTACATCCAAAATTATAAGTAGAGCTATAAATACATCTTTTGTGGTCTGTTAGTTTTAATACTTTGCATAGTTGAAAGATACAATTCTGTAGGTGTTGGGGAAAGGATTCGATTTTTAAAATGTGCCTGCATTTATATGTGGTTATACCTAAATATTGATAGCTCGTATGTAGTTCAGGTTAAAATACATATCCCAAAAGAGATTAAATAAGCTTAGGTGATATTAAAATTAAACGTTATGGTGTGGCATGGTAGCTCAAGCCTGTAATAAGTACCCCAGAGAGGCCAAGGTGAGAGGATTGCCTGAGTCCACTGGTTTGAGACCAGCCTGAGCAACATGGTGAGGCCTCATCTCTATAATAAAAATTTAAAAAAATTAACCCAGTATGGTAGCAAATGCCTGTAGTTCCAGCTATTTGGAAGACTGAGCAGAAAGATCGCGGAAGCCCAGCAGGTTGACACTAGGGTGGCCGTGAGTGTGCCACTGCACTCCAGTCTGAGTGACGGAGTAAGACTCCAACTCAAAAAAAAAAAGTGATTTATTCTTATTTCATGAACTGAACTCTTTTATTTACAAAGATTCCCATAGATAATGCTTTAAAAAATGCTATTTCAAAGGAAAAAAAACATTATTCCTTAACTGAAATAAAAATTGATTAAAAAATGTAGCCAAGGTTGAAAATTTACTTAGCAAAAGCTTAATTAGGGTAATATTCCTACCATGAGAAGTAATAAAGGTGATTAAAATATATAGCAAAATGTCAATATTCATTTCATTATTCATAGAATGGCCATGGAAAATTATAATTGTTGCTATAAGTAAAGATTTTTAGAAGCCCAGTTAATTCATTTATTGGCAAACTCTGCATATTTGCCAGGACCCTTAAAAATGAGTAATATGTATACTTAGATCTAATTTTTAAGTGATGGCATGTGACAGGCCTGTTTCTTATCTTAAATATTCTCTTTTCATATTCACTGGTTTACATGGAACATTGATTTGATATCTCTAATTCAACATAATATGCTTCTCTTTTAGTTCATTTAGTTCAGTATCAAAAGTATAATCTCAAGTTTGTCATTTACTCTTACACAATACAATTGCTACCACAAAGAAAGCAACCTTGGCTCTCTCTTCTTTCACACACATCCATAGAATGTCTTTTTTACTTTTGCCCCTCAAGGCCACAAGCACTGAAAGATCCCGATTAAAATACAAGGTTTGACTCTGTTCTCTTCAAGCATCACTGAAGCTAAGATTGTGAAAGGAATGGAGCTTTTAACAAAAATTACTCACGTCCTTCCTAACAAAGACTTCTTTTGAATTTCACAGTTAACTTTTCTTTGCCCCAGCATCATACACCTTGGGAGGAAAATATTATAGTGAAAAATCAATAAATGTGGACATCATTCGAGCTTCTTTAATATATACATTGTCAAGCTAGTTTAATGCACGCATGTCAATGTGAACAGAATTTCAAACAAAACATCTAAGCAATGATGCACGCAGAAGAGAGCTTTGTCACCTACTGACTTCATAGAAATATGCACAGTATGTTTTCTGTTTCTTGTCTGTTCTTATAGTAGATGTTGAGTTCCATTCCTCCAGACTATCAGCCAAAAAACAAAACAAAACAAAAAAGCCCAAAACCAAACAAAGCAGGCATATTTTCAAGAGTTAAGTGTCAAAAGTTACACATCTAGGTCAAGATTAATATAAAAATGACTTCATAATGTTGAATTATCAAATTATTTCTTTTTGATAAAATTTTCTTCCTCACTTCCTCCCTCCCTTCCTCCCTCCCTTCCTGTTTTCCTTTCTACCTTCCTTCTTTCTCCTCTTCCTTCCTTCCTTCCTTCCTTCCTTCCTTCCTTCCTTCCTTCCTTCCTTCCTTCCTTTCTTTCTTTCTGTCTTTCTTTCTTTCTTTTTTTCTTTCTTTCTTTCTTTCCTTCCTTCTTTCCTCCCTTCCGTCCTCTCTCTCTCTCTCTCTCTCTCTCTCTTCCCCTATCTTCTTCCTTCCCTTCCTCCCTTCCTTTCTTCCTTTCTTTTTCTTTTATTAGTATTCACACATGCCAAAAGGAAAGGATTACAACTCTGTGTGGTAACCACTTTGCAGTGACTCTGCTATAAACAGAATTAAACTGGTCAGAGCTGTGTTCTGACTGCTGTGTCTTTGCTTACTTCTTTATGTCCTTCATAGTAAAAAAAATGTTCAGCATTATTCACCCATAAAAGTACTAATATGAGCAAAATTGCCTGGTATCATTAATTTATGTTGTCTGCACTTTCCTAATTCTCAGTTTTAGACTCTCTAAATTAATACTACTTGCTTCCATTATATTCTAAAACTTTCTTTCCACCAAGAAAATGTGACTTAACTGAGGGGAAGAAGCAAAGACTAACACTTAACCTTTATAATATTATAGTTGTACATGGGCGATCATTAGAAGAAAATTGAAAAAAAAAATTATGTACAAGATGCATGAGAATGATCTGAAGTAATAGTCCTTAATACCTTTTAGAATTTTTATTACCATGTATAGATTCATAGAAGTCTAACCTTAGACTTATCACCATTCAGTCATTCACCAGGACCTTCTCATCAGAAGGACTAGGGAGGTGTTTTATATCATTGAACCATTGATACCTTTGAATTACTTGAAGATATTTTTTTATGTCTGAGTTTATATCCATTACCTAAACTCCATTTCATTTTACAGTGCCCTAAACCCAAAGGCTATGTTTCTTTAAAAGAAACGTTTGAAGCTGTGCTTACTCATTGTAAGAGTCATGATTGCATGGAAATAATCTCTTCTATGAGAACAGAAAATGCTAAGCCCCATTTTCTGCTTGGTGATAGCTTTGGAGAAATGACAGGTGTGCGAGAGAAAGGGGGCAATCAGAATCAGAGGATAAATGACCAGCCCAGGAAGACCCAGCAAAATTAAGGATAATTTTGCATTAGTTCCCAGATCTCCTTGCTGTCTTTCCCAAGATCTAACTGCAAAAACATGTTGTCATGAGAAATAACATGACCTTTAAAATGCACCATGGAAAATTACTTTTAAGATGATTTTTATGCAGTGAAATCTATCTTGTTAAAATTATACAGAAATGGTCAAAAGCCATATCTAAACCAAACAAGTATAACAAATGGAATGTAAGTAAAACATCCACATCATTGACATCATCTTGATAAAGTACATGTTCTGGATAGCAGCCAGAATTTTTTAATGCTCATGCAGGTGCTGCCTGTGTCTGACATGTATTTTCCTGTCACGTGACTGCAAGGATGTCTTCTTATATTTGTCTCATGCAAACTTTTTCCTACTATCTGCTGAAAACAACATAAATAGCTCATCATAGCAGGAGCAAGCAAGCAAAATTTTGGGATTTAATTAGTCAAAATACAAAAACTTCACATCTATTAATAGAATTTATAAAGCAAGAAGGGCAATTTGAAAATGTCACAGTACACAGTAACAAAGAAATTAAATTTGAGGCAGAGAATGGTGAAGAATGTTGTGAGAAGAGGATGAGAAGACAAGGGTTCATCTGCTTTGGGTGATATTAATTAGGGCACTTACTCATGATCATCCTTTTTTTCTTTTTTATTTTTTTTGAGTTGGAGTCTCACTCTGTCACCCAGACCGGAGTGCAGTGGCCGCTCCCGGCCCCCGCAGCCTCGACCTGCTGGGCTCCGGCGATCCTTCCGCCTCAGCCTTCCCAGTAGCCGGAATTACAGGCATGCGCTACCACGCCCGGCTGATTTTCTGATTTATTGTAGAGATGAGGTCTCGCTGCCCAGGCGGGTCTCGAACCCGCGGGCTCAGGCAATCCACTCTCCTCAGCCTCCCAAAGGCGCAGGATTACAGGCTGAGCCACCCAGCCCGGCTTCATGATCATCTTAATACTCATGACCGTGAGCGCCTATGTGGGACATTGGACAGCAGTCACACAGATGTAGATTTGGGGCCCACAAGAGAGTTTTTCAGCTCCTCCTTAACAAGGGGAAGAGTGCATCCATCACAGAGTGAAAATAAAAAGTCTAGTGCTCACCCAACATAGGAAAACATATTTTTAGCAGAAAAATCACCACGGTCAGCCTCCACTAGTTGAGGAAAAAATGGAATACCAAAATTCAAGTAATATCAAGGCTGGTAGCTATAGCACTAGCTTAATATCAAGCCTATTTGGGGTATATTATTTACAAGTTCTACTCAAATCGAACCATCATATTTCACAGAATGCTGATTATATTTATCCATGTCTACATATACTGTTTGGGTTATTCAATCCATAACAGAGTCCAACGACCCAGAAACATAATGGTATTTCCCCTGCTGAAGCATACTTGGATATTTGTTGCAGTTTCTTTTCCAAGTTCTTGTCAATACCCATTTTCCAAGAGTGAATGTTTCCCTCAGAAACAATGATAGCTATCATAATGTCTTCTGAGGTACTTCATTTAGGATGAGATATGTAATGCTGTTATACACGAACTACTATAGCATCTAAACTTTTTCCAAACAGAAAGCCAATTTAGCACTCAATTCAATCCAGACTGACTACTCTCCTCCAGAGAGCATGTAAAATGTCATTTTTCACATAGACACACACATCCGTCCCACTGCACACTTGTCCTATAGGAATTACCCCTTATTGAAAGAAGCAAAGTTGGCAACAGCATTATAGGACTTGGGTATAAAGTTTTATTTGAAAGTTTTACAACGGAAAAAAAAGCAAGACTTTCTGAAAATAATAATATTGATTCGAACACAAAGAAGAAATGAATCCCATGCAAGACGGTATAGCCTGAGAACAGCAAAGGATCCATAGAAAAGGTCTGAAAAACCTGGATGGTATCAGAACATACTATGCCCTGATTCAGAAATTTCACCAGTCCATTGAGGAGGATGAATTGAACGTAAGTTTAGAAAACACTATTGTGTTATATAAATTGAACATGCAAACATAAACAAAAAAATAAAATTACTGACATGCATATTGCATAATATTAAGTATTCCTAAAGTTATTTTTGTATGATCTATATAAAAGTATTTAATAAGGAAATGCTTTGTTATTGTTACCTATGAATGCCCAGACTTTATGGAACACAAAAAGTAGACAAAAATCATATTAGTGATATCTCTTAAAGAAATTTCCTTAAGCATGGTCTTTATCTAAGTGTTCCTCAAAAATAATGTTTCAGATAGTTCCTGTTCATATACTTCATTACAGATGAATTATTAATAGCTCCTCCTTTTACTCCCAATTTTTTCCTAGTTTGAAAGATAAAGTGCACAGGAACCACACTTACAGCGAAATGTCGTCATGGTGTCTATGTTTTACGTGGAGGACAGAGAGGGCTAACTCTGGCTTGAAAACATAAAGTAGGTAAATACTCACCTGGAAATATCGTTAAAATTAGATTATTGAGACACAACCCAAAAAATGCTAAGCCCGCAGGTTCGAGACCCGTCAGGGCAACTTGGCGAGACCTCATCTCTACAATAAATCAAAAATCAACCGGGTGTGGTAGCGCATGCCTGTAGTTCTGGCTACTCAGAAGGCTGAGGCAGAAGGATCGCCAGAGCACAACAGGTGGAGGCTGTGGTGGCTGGGAGCAGCCACTGCACTCCAAATCTGGGCAACAGAGCGAGACTCCAACTCAAAAAAAAAAAAAAAAGTTTGGAAAAAGAGGAGTCTAGAAAAATGGTAGAGAAGGTAACATCAAAAATTTTCCCATGGGGGAAAAATTACGATGGCAGAATATTTCTGATGTAACTATTTTGGAATTCTGGCGTCTATTGAAAGCAACTTCCAGGAAATGATTTGGTACTGCAACTTCCAGGGGATGGCCAAGAGTGTAAATTGTGGTTAATTTTGATCAATTTCAGGTTTTAGCACAATAGCAGCTATTCATACCTCACCTGCTATTCATAGCAGGCTGCAGTGTACTTCTTCCTGGATCAGCTACCACATAGATTGCAGAAGCTAGGGTGGGCAAATAACAGCCCTCCTTCCCAAATATTAGAACTCTGTGCTCTGATCGCTGAAGCTTCTGATCACAGAGGTGCACATAAAGAGGTAGTGCCATTGTTATTGCATCTCCTCCTTTATTTTAAATCCCTCGCCCCTAGCTGAAGTAGCTTCCAGAGTATTTGAAGTGGTGGGGCTCCCTATTTTCTTCTTTCACTTTTCTCTTTTTCCTTTTTGGGAGCAAGTCATTAAAGATGAGGACAATTATAAGCAACTATATATATGTATATATGAGTGACATTAGAAAATCACCTTACATACACAGTGGAATGAAGCAAGACCAGAAAATCCCAAGAAGACAGTACATTCACATTTTAGGCTAATCCTTGTCTCAGAGGCAGTCTACAGGAATTTTTTTTTAAAGCAGAAACAAAGCAAGCCCTGGGAAAGAGGAAGAATCTTATTGTTAGAGTTAACATATTATTTAATTCAAACCTCCAGTTTTGAAGTGTAGATAACAGGCATACAAATTGCTCAATGAAAAATACTGTCAACCAACAATACCACAACCAGCAAAACTGGTATTCAAAAGTGAGGGAGAAATTAAAACATTCCAGTTAAACAAAAGCTGAGGGAGTTTGTTGCCAGTAGGTCTTCCCTAGAAGTGCTCTAGGGAGTTATTTGGGATGAAATGAAAGAATACTAGACAATAATGCAAAGCTATAAAAAAATTAAGATCTCAGTAAAAATAAATACATAGGTAATTTAAAAAGTTAGTATTATTCTAAAAACACAAAACTTTACTTTCTGTTTTCTATATGATTTAAGATACTAAAATGTTAAAACAATTATTAGTCTAAAAGCGAGTATTGTAACTTTGCTTTGTAAGTCCACATTTTGTTTTCTAGATTATTCAAGCGATGGATGCATCAAAAAATTATTAGTTTATGTTTTGGACATGCAATTTATAAAGATACAATTTAATAGCATAGACAACTGAAAAGAGTGGGAATGGAACTCTTAAAATAAAAAAAGTTTTTGCATATTATTAAAATTAAGCTGGCACAAATTCAGATTAAAATGTTATAACTTTAACACTTTAAATATAATCACCATGGTAGAAACAAATAAAACAGAAAAAAAAAATTAAAAAAAAGAAATGAGAATAGTTGAAATGTTTTACTAAAAATTCAGCCACAGCTCAGGGGTTCAAGACCCATCTAGGCAACTTGTGAGACCTTGAGCAAGACTCCAACTCAAAATAAATAAATAAATAAATTCAGCTACATCAACCAAACACAAAAGAAGACGGTAATGGAGAAAATCAGTTGCAAACAACCTATAAGAGATATTTTTAAAAATAGCAAAATCATTTACTTATCAGTAATCACTTTAAGTGTAAATGGATTAAGTCTCCAATCAAAAGACAGAGGTAGACAGAATGGACTTTTACAAATGATGAATGTCCTATAAACAATAAACAGACTTTAGGTCCAAAAACACAAGTAGTTTGAAAGTGAAAAGATGGAAATGGATATTTGATGTCAATAGTAACCGAAAGAGAACAAGGATACCTAAACTAATATTAGACAAAATAGATTTTAAATGAACAAAATACAATACATTCATAAAAGGCTCAATATAGAAAAATATATAAAAATTATAAACATTTATGCACCTAATAACAGCTCATCAAAATATATTAAACAAAAACTTACAGAATTGAACAGAAAAATACACAGTTCTACTATAATAGTGGAATAATTATTACCCTACTCTCAATAATGGTAAGAACAATTGAACAGAATAAAAAGTAAGGAAACAGAGTTTAAATGTCATAATACACAGACTGGGTCTGACTATCATATACAGAACTCTTTACCCTATGACAATAGTATGCACATTCTTTTCTCAAGTACATGTGAAATATTTTCAAAGATGGAGGACATGTTAGATCACAAATTAAGTTTCAGTAAATTTAATGATAAAAGTATCTTACAAAATATCTTATTTGACCAAAATGGGATAAGATCAGAAATCAGTAGCAGGAGGAAAACTAGAAAATTCAAAAATCTGTGGGAGTTAAACAAGACATTCTTAAGCAACCAGTGGATCAAATAATAAATCACATGTCAAAACTTATGAGAAACAATTAAAACAGTGCTAATGGGAAAGTTTTTAATGCACAAGGTAAAAAAAAATGAGAAAGATCTCGCATTTACTTAAGAAAGTAAAAAGAAAAAGAAGAAACTAAACAAAACTAGCAGAAGAAATAAAATATTAAAATTAAGGCAGAGATAAATAAAACAGAGAATAGAGAAATAAGAAGAAAAATCAATGAAATCAAATATTTGTTCTTAAAAATACCAAAAAGATTATAAAATTTTAGCTAGATGAGCTAAAGAAAGAGAGAAGTCTCAAGTTACTAAAATAAGGAAATAAAGTAGGAACATTGTTCCTTGTTCTATATAAATACAAACATTATCAGAGAGTATTATCAGCAATTGTATGCTAACACATTGGATAACCTAAATAAAATGAATAAATTCCTAGAAACACAAAGCCTACTAAACCTAAACCACAAATAAATAAAAAAAATCTTAGTAGACATTACACTAGTCAGGAGTTGGAATTACTAACCCAAAATACCTTGACAAAGAAAAGTCCTGGACCTGATGGCATCCCTAATAAGTTCTACTAAACATTTAAATAATTGTTCTCAGTATGTTCCAAAACACTGAAAACGAGGAAGTATTCACTAAAACATTCTATGAGGCGAAAATTACTCTAATACCAAAACCAGATAAAGACATCACAAGAAAACTAAAGATCGATATCCCTTAAGAACATTGATGAAGCTGGGCTCGGTGGCTCAGCCTGTAATCCTGCGCCTTTGGCAGGCTGAGGTGAGTGGATTGCCTGAGTCTGTGGGTTCGAGACTCACCTGGGCTGCAAGACCTCATCTCTACAATAAATCAAAAAAATCAGCCGGGCGTGGTAGCGCATGCCTGTAATTCCGGCTACTGGGAAAGCTGAGGAGGAAGGATCGCCGGAGCCCAGCAGGTCGAGGCTGCAGTGGCCGGGAGTGGCCACTGCACTCCAGTCTGGGCGACAGAGTGAGACTCCAACTCAAAAAAAAAAAAAAAAAAGAAAGAACATTGATGAAAACAATCTTTAGAACAGTACTAACAAATTGGATTAAACAATATATTAAAAGGATTATACAGCATGACTAAATAGAATTTATTCCTGAAATACAAAGATGATTCAACATACAAAAATTAATCAAGGCAATATACCACATTAACAGAGTGAAGAAAAACCCACAAAATCATCTCTTACTGATACAGGAAAAGTACTTGACAAAATTTAATACATTTTTATATGAAAAACACTCAATAAATCAGGAATAGAAAAGAACTATGTCTCCATAATTTTAAAAAATTGAAAACTCAAAGCATTTTGCTCAACTATAATTGAATGAAAACTTTTTTTTTTCTTTAAAATCAGGACAAGGTAAAGACATTTACTTTTGCCAATTGTATTTAACAATGTACTAGAAATCCTATTTAGAGCTATACAACAAGAAAAAGAAATAAAATATATGAAAATTGAAAAGAAGGATGTAACTTTATCTCTTTTTATAGATAACATGATCATATACATTGAAAACCCTTAAGATTCCACAAAAAAATCCTGTTAGAACTAATACTTTGTTCAATTGTCTTAATAGTATAAGAAAGGGATTGGCAGTAGCAGGAAACTGCTGGGGGAGGGGGTACACACCTCATCAGCACAATGAACATTTGTATACCTAACCCTGAATTGTACCCCACCTCTTTAAATTAAAAAAAAAGAACTAATATATAAATTTGGCAAAGTAGTAGGATACAAAATCAACAACACAAAAATCAATTGTATTTTTATACAATAATAAAGAACAATTTGAAAAGGAAATAAAGAAAATGATTCAGTTAACAAATAGCATTAAAAAGAATAAAATAAAAATAACTGAACTTAACCAAAGATGTGAGAGACTTGTATAATAAAAATCGCAAAACTTTTCTTAAAGAAATTGAAGACAAAAATAAAGGAAAAACATCCTATGTTTGTGGATGGCAAGACTAAATATCATTAAGATGTCAATAATTTCCAAAGAAATCTACAGATTTAATGTGATCTCAATCAAAATTCCAATGGTATTTCTTTGTAGAAGTAGAAAAATTCATTCTAAATTTGATATGGATTTGTGAGACATTCTAAATAGCCAAAACAATCTTGAAAAAGTCAAATGAATTTGGAAGGCTCATACTTTCTGATTTCAAAACTTACTACAAGGTATGGTAGTGTGGTATTGGCATAAAAACAAATATATAGACCAATGAAATCAAATATATATATGATCAAATGATTTTCTACAAGGGAGCCAAAATTATTCATTGAGAAAAAGATAGTGTTTTCACCAAATGGTACTGGGAAAATTGAATATTCACATGGAAAGTAAGAAATTGGACCCTTACTTCACATCATGTACAAAAAATAACTTAAAATGTCTCAAAGACCTAAGTGCAAAGCCTAAAAATATAAAACTCTTAGACAATAACAGAGGGCAAAATCTTTGCAACATTGAATTTGGCAGTGATTTATTGGATATGACATCAAAAGTCACAAGCAACAGAAGAAAAAAATAGAAAACGGGACTTCGTGAATTTGTTTTAACAATTAGGCATCAAAAGACACTATCGACAGAGTAGAAAACAACCTATGGAATGGGAGTAAATATTTGTAGATTATACATATCTGATAAAGTTTTAATATTTAGAATATATGGAGACATTAAAATTCAACAATAATAACATAGACAATCTTATCTAAAAATGGGCAAAATACTTGAGTAGACATTTTCTAATAAAATACATAAAAGACCAATAAGCACATGACAACATACTCAACATCACTAATTATTACAAATGTGCATATCAAAACTATAATGAGATACTACCTCACACTCATTAGAATAACTACTACCCAAAAAAAAAGTCACAAGTATGGTCAAGGATGTTAAATATTGGAACTCTTGTGCACTGTTGGGGCTAATGCAAAATGGTATAGTCACTGTGGAAAATAATGTGGTGGTTTCTCAAAAACTACAAACAGAACTACCATATTTTCCAGCAATTTTATTTCTCCAAAGAATAAAAAGAAAAGATGCGTTGAGATATGTATATACCCACGAACATTGCAGCATTATTCACAATAGCTAAAATGTGCAAACAGCCCTGTTATCTACTGATAAGCAAACTGTGGTTTACATTTACGTTGAAAGATTGTTTAGCCTTGAATGAAAAGCGCATGTAGGTATAATCCACAATAGATGAAACGTGGGGACATTAGAAGTGACATAAGCCCATCTCAAAAAGGTAAATACCGTATGATTTCACTTACGAGGTACTTGAGATGGTCAAACCATAGACACAGAAAGAATTGCATGCCTGTGACTGATGGGGAGGGGAGAATGAGGAATTTTTTGGTGAGCATAGAGTAAAAGTTTTGCAAGTTGGGACCTGGAGTTCTGAAGATGAAAGGTTATGACATGGCTACACTACATTACGTGATATCGCTGAACTATGTACTTAAAAATGAGCAAGAGACTAAAAGTTATTATGTGTATTTTACCAAAAGTAAAAAAGAATAATTGAGGGTCAGTTTGTAAAATTTGTATCTCTCAGTATTTCTCTCTCTCTCTCTCTCTCTCTCTCTCTGTCTCTCTCTCTCTACACACACACACACACACACACACACACACACACACACACACACAATTCGTCTTTGCCCTATCTGAGCACAGGAGGAATTATGGTTCCACTTATGGTTGACACAGTCATTCACATCTTCACCTTCAAAGAGTAACACAAGGCTAAAATGATTCTAGTATCACATAAGAGCATCATTATTGCATGTAATCATGATCACAGTCCTTCAAAGTTAAGGAAAATCGAGCCGGGCTCGGTGGCTCAGCCTGTCATCCCGCGCCTTTGGGAGGCTGAGGTGAGTGGATGGCCTGAGCCCGCGGGTTCGAGACCCGCCCGGGCAGCAAGACCTCATCTCCACGATAAATCAAAAAATCAGCCGGGCGTGCTAGCGCATGCCTGTCATTCCGGCTACTTGGAAGGCTGAAGTGGAAGGATCGCCGGAGCCCAGCAGGTCGAGGCTGCGGGGGCCGGGAGCGGCCATTGCACTCCAGTCTGGGCGACCGAGTGAGACTCCAACTCAAAAAAAAAAAAAAAAAAAAAAAGTTAAAGGAAAATCGGGGAAAGAATAGCTAAGCATTTTGGGCTTATTTCTGAGCTTTCAAACAAAAATTGGGAAGGAGGGGTTGGGGGGAGGGAGAGAAAGGAAAGAACTGAAGGGAAGAATCAAGTGCAATGAATAGTTGCAATTACAAATTAGGTAATTGGGCATGGAAGCATTTGCTTTCATTTGAACACTCTTCTATGCATTCTGAATTCACTACTGTCTATTTGTGTCATTGCATCCCTATTTCTTGTTCCTTAGTTGCTTAAAAAAAATAATGATCTTCAGCTGGAAATAAGATGCTCTATGTGACACATTACAGAGAAGAAACCTCATCATACATAACCGTATAATGCTACCCCTCTGTGGTTTTGTTATCAAGACATTTTAGAAAGTCTAAAAAAAGGGAAAAATATATCCTCATTTCCGCACAAAGGAAATGATGACTCTGCAAATGATGCTATAGTTGTTAACTAAAGCAATTAAATATGTTTCAAATTAAATAATCTTTTGATTACAGCTATATTTTTAAATATGATTCCTTGAAAAATACAGAAAAAAATAGGTATACAAAAATAAAACAGAGGAAAAAATAATAGAAGAGTTGGAATTACTATAAAAATAATTCTAACAACCATAGCACAAATATATCTTTGGCTTTCAACCGTAGGATAATTGTCACTTAAATTATCATACATTAGTAAACAAAAACCGTGTTTCTTGACAGATTTCATTTGAAGAGTATTAGGAAGGACGGCCACTACCAAAAAATATTTCATGCATTAAGTCCAAAATAACTGAACTTTTAGGACGTTTTAGACAACGGCAATCAGTAGGAGAGATTTACTGTTTTCCCTATGGAGAGGCAAAACTAAACAGACATGTAATGAGCTAACTTCTCCAACCACACTATAACCAGAACATAATGAGAACTGCTAAAGGAATCACCCGCAGAATTATGGCAGTTCAATGTTTGTTCTCAACCCACTACTGAAACATCACGTGCTAAGAAAAACTTTGAATTCGTAGTGATTTCTCTAATGTTGTAGAAGCGTGTGTGTATGTCTATATGTGTGAGCTTTGGAAAACTGGAGGGGGATTTTTTCTTCTAAATAATGTGATCAATATAAAAAATGATAGCAAATAAGTAGGAGAAAATTACTAGACCATTAAAATCTGAGCTACCTGATTTTTATACTCTAATTAAAGTAAATGGAATTTAGGACATTGATTTTGGACAGGGGAAAATTTACCTGGCTTTTTTGGAGGGAGCATTCACTCGAGTGTGGAAAAATATGTAAAATAAATAAATAAATAAGAGACAGTGAGAATGGCTAATTGAAATATATATGACTCCAACATCATTCTCTGGTATACATGTAGATTGTTTTATTATTCAAACAATAAGTCATTAACATCAGATTTAGCATCTCACTTGCTTTGGCCCATGACATGAGAACAGAAGTGATGTCTGTTTCAGGTAGATCTTCTGAGACAGCACAGAGTTCACCAAGCTCTTTATATATTTAATTGAAGTCGTCTTCTGAAAAGATATTCAGTCAGCCTGAGTACAGAGTGAAGAGAATGTGGGAAGAGCCAAAGCCAACTGACAATGAATATGTGACACCGGCAAGACATCAACCTTTGCTGTATAATACTGAGGTTTTGGGATCATTTGTTGCCATACTATAATGTAGTACAGCCTGATGACCAAAAATAATAACTAGATGATGAAATGATAAACGTGTTCATGCCTTGCATTCAAATAATCCACCTTTGAAATGTAGACCCAAAGAAGCAGAGCCCATTACATTTAACTTACCAGAGAAATTCTAAAGTCTCATTCTAAAATTTTACACACTGCTATTTATTAGTTACATAGATTTTATAATAAATTAATTACAAAGATTTAAAATACAACTTTCCTTTTGCTTTGCAGAAACTTTTTAGTTTGATGAGGTCCCACTTGGCTATCTTATCTCTTATGGCATGAACTTCTGGGGTTTTGATCAGGAATTGGTTGCCAGTTCCAATTTCCATAAGAATGTCTCCAGCATTTTCTAAAGTTCTTATTGTTTGAGATTTTACATTTAGGTCTTTGATACATTTAGAGTTGATTCTTGTGTATGGTGATAGATGGGGGTCTTGTTTTAATCTTCTGCTTGGGGTCAGCCAGTTTTCCAGCACCATTTACTGAATAGGTTCTCCTCTCCCCAGTGGTTGATGGTGGAGGCTTTGTTGAAAATGAGTTGGTTGAGAAATTGAGGTTTTGCTCCTGGAATCTCTATCTTGTTCTATTGGTCTGTATGCCTGTTCTTGTACCAATACCAGGCTGTTTTGATTATTGTAGTCTTATAATAAAGTTTAAAATCTGGAAGTGTGATACCTCCCACTTTGTTTCTTTTGCTGAGGATTGTTTTGGCTAGTCATGGTCACTTATGTCCCCATATGAATTTCTGTATTGTCATTTCCAGGTCTGAAAAAGATGAGATGCTGGTGATTTAATGGGTACTGAGTTAAATCTGTAGATTGCCTTGAGTAGGATGGACATCTTAACAAAGTTAATGCTTCCAATCCATGAGCATGGAATATTTTTCCATTTGTTTGCATCTTTTATTTCTTTGAGCAGCTTTTTATTGTGAATGGGATTGTGCTTTTTAATTGTTTCTCTGCCTGTTTGTTTTTGGTGTATAAGAATGTGAATGTCTTTTGCACGTTGATTTTGCGGGTAGACAGCCCATAGAATGGGAAAAAGTATTTGTCAAATGTATATCTGATAAAGGTCTAACATCTAGGATCTACAAGGAACTCAAACGTGCTGAAAATTAAAAAAAAAAACCCTATTAAAAAGTGGACAAGATATTAATAGACACATCTCAAAAGAAGACATACAAGCAGCCAACAGACATACAAAAAGAGTTCAGCATCTCTAATCATCAAAGAAATGCAAATTAAAACCTCACTGAGATACCACCTAACTGCAGTCAGGATGGCCATCATCAATAACTTAAAAAACAACAGTTGCTGGTGAGGATGTGGCAAAAGGGGAACATTTCTACACTGTCAGTGGGATTGTAAACTAGTACAACCTCTGTGAAAAACAGTATGGCGATTCCTAAAAGATCTAAAAATCGACCTTCCATATGACCCTACAATCCCCCTACTAGGAATATACCTGGAAGAACTAAATCTCTCTATGAAAAGATACCTGCACACGCATGTTTATTGCAGCATTATTCATAATAGCAAAAACATGGAACCAGTTGTGCTGCCCATGGAAAGTGGACTAGTTAAAAAAATGTGATGGACTATTATGCAGGCATAAAGGACAAAATTATGAACATCGCAGCAACTTGGATGGATTTAGAGTCTATTATACTCTGCGATCTATCATAGAAAAAGAATTGAGTACCATATGTACTCACTCATAAGCGAATCTTGACGCATTATCATAATGCTATAAGAGAGGGATTGGCAGTAGCGGGAAACTGCTATGGGAGGGAAGGCTGGGGCACACTTCATCAATACTGATCTCAAACCAGGCAAACTGGGGACAAAATTGAGGTCCAAACTTTACCTGTACGCTGAATCCTGAGTTATACCCTACATCTTTAGAATAAACATTAAAAATATATATAAATAAAATATAATTTCCCAAAACTTAGAACAGGAAAAATGTAAATTAAGATGGTTTAAGTTTTATGATTATCATAACACTTTGTAACCAAAGATGGCTACAGATAACGTAGAACATTGATAAATGTCTTCTATAGGGAAAGCTTTTTCCCTGAGCATGCAAATTATATGGTTATATTCAATGCTAGCCACATTTTCTTAAAAATGTTAAGTAAGATAAGTTTCCTGCTTTATAATTAATTGTCTCCAGAGTTAGCATGTACCATACACTGAATAAATATCAAAGAAAGCCTTTTTAATGGTCTTTACCTAAATATATGATCCCCGGCCAAAAAATTTTTTAAAAGGTTCTATTCCCAGAAATTCTTTTAAACACCAAAATGTTCTCTCTATTCTTGCTTAATGTAAACAACAAAAAAACGTTGTTTTGTGTATATTTTTAATTCATAGTATTATAATAGAAACCACCAAACATTAGTATTTGTTTTTATGTAACTTTATCAGTGTGTGGAACTTTTCTTTCACTAGATGCAAATATAAGTATGGAGGGAGATACAAATACACAACACACACACACACACAGAGAGAGAGAGAGAGAGAGAGAGAGAGAGAGAAAGTTATCGTGTGAGGTTTGATTCAGTGTGCATGTTGTCGGCTTTGGATATTGTCCAAGAAGCCATACTTTCTAGAACTGCTCACAGAATCTTGTGGCATGCATCCCACAGTTGTAGAGTGGTAAAATTATAAGAGGTTATGTAAGAATGTTTAGATTTATGTAACTCAAATTGCAAAGACTGGTTTGCAATTTCCTAGAAATCTTCATCTTGTTCAAACGCTGTTCTCAGAAAATCTACTTGATCTCGAGCACTAATAAGTCAAGTTCACCTCCCCAAGGGAAAACCAGATTAAGATTATACACAGGCATCTCACACTCCACATCAATGTTGTCTCAGTGACTTAAATAATTGAACAGGCTTAGGACTTCACATAGCTACTATTCTTAGCCACGCCTTTTCCTGTCATTTGTTTCTGATCTTGACAACTTACATCAACTGTCTGTGACCTTGTAATTTGTTTTTTCAATCAACTTTTTCTTTTCTTTTTTTGTTTTTTTGCGTCAGAGTCTCTCTCTCTCTGTCACCCAGGCTGGAGTGCGGTGGAGCGGAGTGCGGTGGCATGATCCTGATGAGCATGACTCAAGGTAGTCTTGACCTCCTGGGCTCAGGTGATCTTTCCACCTCAGCTTCCTGAGTAAATGGAACTGCAGGTGTGCACCACCACCCCGGCTAATTTTTTTTGTAAGAATGAGGTTTTGTTATATTTCCCAAGCTGGCCTGAAACTCCTGGGTGCAAACAATCCACTCACCTTGGCCTTCCAAAGTGCCAGGATTACAGGTATGAGTCATGGCGCCTGGCCTCAATTATCTTATTAACCATTAATCGATTAGCAAATGAAATAATAACATATTTTTGTGAGTCAATCATTGCAATGTGTGAAACTTCTTTATTTGCTTCAGCCTATCATATGATGTATGGAATGTGTACGTGAAATTGTTTGTCAAAGAAACAATTTATTAGGCATAAATAAACACAGTGGCAATGTTTACGTCTGTGAAAATTCATGACCTTGAAATTGAACTCTGCCCATGGATTAAACGTACTAGCTGGCAGAGTGCTGGGAATAGTGTTGAAAATATCATAGTATTTTTTTCAGTTTTCATGCTAATTATCCATGAATCAGTTCAAGGAGAACTATATTTAAAAAAATATCCTGACAGGTGTAGTGGCCCATGACTGAAATCCCAGTGGTGGGACACCAAGGAGGGAGAATTGTCTGAGGTCAGGAGTTCAAGACCAACCTGATCAATAGAGTGAGATCTCATCTTTATAAGAAAAGTTAAAATTAAAAAGAGAAAAAGTATAGGTATCATGAATACTCACAATTTTTAAAATATTTACAGATTTTTCACTAAAGTTCAATAGAAAAAAAGATGGAAAAAATAAGTCTAAGGCAAGGAAAGTTGACTTTCAAAACTTTTCATGTAGTATGTCCAACAAAGGAAGGAAGGTTCTCACCGATGCAAAGGAAGGCCATGAGCTTCAGTGTCAGGTTAGAATTTAGGGAACTTCGGGAAGGTGTCCAAACTGGTGGAGGACAAGATGGTGCCAGAGAAGGTGAGACATGGAAGCAGAGTGTGATCATGGTTAGAAAGGTGAATACAATGCGAAATGTATGTCTTTTGTAAATTCATTTTTCCGTATGGTACAGGGCTACAATTCATAATGTATTAGTTGCATAAAACATGGGAACCTGTAAGGTGAAAAGAAGCCAACATATCTGTCATTATTGTTCAATGACAATGACTTCTTCCATCAGAATAGGGTCACAGTTTTCTCCCAATACCCTTTTAATTATTCTAATTCTCAACAGCACTTTCTGTTAAATATAGATTTGTGTCAGAAATTTTAAAAATTGCCATCCATCTCAGACTTTGAAATTCTGCTTTTTCCATCTAATGAGTAGCAAATATACATTTGCAAATATATATAGTATCTCATTTGTTTATATAGATATGATATATAAGAAATACAAAGTTTAAGACTGAGAAGAGAAAAGTGACCTAAAATGTGTGTTAAATTAGAAAAAATAAATATACCCTTCATTAGCAGAAATTTCAGATTTATTAGTCATATATTTTAAGTGCCTGACTTTGATTTTCATGTCTAACATGTAAGATACAAATTCTGCTTGAAGACATGTGCACTTTTGAAATTCTCTCATTTCTCAGCTCTGTCAATTCCTGAGATATCATATTTTCAATAAAAACTACCTTCAATGTCTTGGTGTAATTATTGATATTTGTTTTTGTTTCACTAATGAGTCCTTAAATAGATCTACAGGAGAGACAAGTGATAAATTCAGCACAGAACTGCCTCTGTTCTCATCATTAATGGGTACTTAAATTTTGAATTTCTGTATCTCTTTCTCCAAACCTTCCTTCTTTCTACTTGGTCTTATGGTGGCACCACTAAAAACATGTTAAATGTCAAGACAAAGGAAAGTCAGAAGCAAAACAGTTAAAAGGTTTAAGTTGGTTATTTTCCTACCATCAAGATCTTTAATGTCAACTGAGAGTCACAGTTTTACTGAAGAGTTAATCATACACACATATCATAACCGCTATCTGGTATCAGGAGTATGACGAGATGAGGATCACAGGAGCCAAGAAGTGAGGAGGCTTTCTGGGATGCTAATGATTTCCAAGGATGTCATGCCAAATTCCTCAAGGCCTAGCAATCTTCTGACTGTGTGAAACACAGGTTAATTCGCTGCGAAACGCCACTTGGTATTCTCAGACATGTGAGGTGTCCAG
Source organism: Carlito syrichta (assembly GCF_000164805.1). Classification (NCBI taxonomy): domain Eukaryota; kingdom Metazoa; phylum Chordata; class Mammalia; order Primates; family Tarsiidae; genus Carlito; species Carlito syrichta. The sequence continues at coordinate 171,302 of NW_007118362.1, forward strand.
AACATCGTCTGAAGGTTCCAAACATTTCCCAAAACCAGGTAGGAATGAAGATGCTAGAATGTGAGAACAAAATTCTGACAACCTTGAGAAGTTTCTTAATAAGTGAATATTTTTTGCCTTTCCAAGACCTTCTGAACTAGCATTTGATTCTTTATTTCCAAAGTTCTCTATACATGATTCTAATGGAAAATCCTAACTAATTTAAACTTTTCAGAAGTTCCATAGACCTGATCTATTCCTACCAGATACTCAGAAAAAAAAAATCTATGCTTAAAATATCATTATGGTGTGGATTAGATGCAACAAAGTAGTGAACCTGAAAAACTATAAACATAAGGCATTTTTAACAAAAAGAAGTATGTTTTAGGTATGGACTGTGTACACACACACACACACACACACACACACATACACACACATTTCAAAGAAGAAATGTTATTTTGGGAGTGCAGAATGCTTGATGATATTTCTAGAAATATGAAAGGAAGCTAGTTGGAGTCATGTGTTTTAATCAGAAAAAAAATGATTTCCAAAAAATTACTCATGAATTGAAAGTCATCATTTTTCACAGCCATGATGGGATGTGCTTTCAATTTTGTTTTGAATTAAAAGTTTCACAAGAGAAGAAACTACTTTTGAATCGTCATTCCTCTCTGTCACCAGCACACTTAGGTGCTTTTACAAGGGCAAAATCTTGACATAAACCATGCTAAGCAAGATGAAGATATCTATCCTTCTTTTCTTAGAGCCACAGGCTCTTTCAAGACCAGTGTGAAAAAACAATTGAATGCCAGGAAGGGTCAAAAGCCAGGATGAAGAGACATTCTGATTAAAAGCTTTCCCTGAAGGCAGCAAGACCTTGCCCTGTTCTCTAATTCAAACATAAAGACGTTTAGCTCATGCTAGTTTTCTGGTTAATTTTTCAAGAATATGGGTTGTTAGGGATCAGAATACTGTGTGAACTTCAAAAGATGTGAAAGTCTCTGGCTGGTCCCAAACAGTTTAAATTGGGTCTCACTGCTAACGTAGCTCTTGTTCGTTCTTTTAATTTCTGCTTTTCTTCTGTCTTCACATTTCTTTCTGACATCCTTCACAGTTTTAAAAGGCTCATTTTTAAGCTATATTATTTAAGACAAAGACTTTCCACAAAACCTTGTAGGGGAACTGAGTTCTTTATTTTCCAAGGGAGCTAGCAATAAAATATTTTTTAGAAATCAGTGGCATTGATATATGAACCTCAAAAATTTTAAAGGGCTTAATTTTTATCCAAGCTACTTTAGTACAGAAAACCTCAGAAGATCAAGTTTTCTTTTTATATTCCTATTACTTCCTGGTTTCAGTCAGATCTGAAACCCCACAAAACAGCTTGACTTGGATTTTTTTTTAATATGACACAAAATTTTCCAAGCCTGAACATTAATGGAAGCCCAGATTTCTCACTTATTCAATAAGGAAAGCAAAGAAGGAAAAAGGTGAAAGAACAGTACTCACCCCCAAAGATAGATCTACTTTCTGTATCTATAGGTCCATATGATTGCTTTCAGACCCTATCCCTGATATTTGCAGGACCCAGGGCTTTAATGGACGTCTACATACTATATATTCAAAGAGTATAAGGCAAAGTCAAGGAAACAACAGTCTGACAATTCTTCAAATGTTAAACAAACAATTTCCATATGATCCAGCTATTCTACTCTTAAGTATATACTGCAAATAATTGAAAACAGGGATTCAAACAGATACTCATATGCCGATGTTCGTTACAACATATTCACTGTAGCTAAAATGTGGAAGCAGCCCAGGTGCCCATCAACAGATAAATGGATGAGCAAAATCGGATGCATACACACCATGAAATATTATTCATTCATAAAAAGGAAGCTCTGATATATGCTACAGCACGGATGGACTTTTAAAACGCTATGCTGCGTGAAAGAAGCCAGGCACAAAAAGCAAACTATTTCATGCGTCCATTCATATGAGGTATCCATAAAGGTATAAAGAAGAATAATGGTTACCATGGGCTTGGGAAGTTAGTATTTAATGGATTTAGAGCTCTTGTTTGGAACGATGAAAAAGTTGTGGAACTAAATAGTGATGATAGTTGCACAACGTTGTCAATGTACTTGATGATACCGAATTGTACATTTAAAATGATGAAAATGGTAAATTTTATACACATTTATATTTTGCGTGTTTATATTTTATGTATATTTTATCACATAAATTGATTTCTATAAAGAAAGGAAATAATCTGTTAATAAGTAAGCTATATCCTATTCTCTTATCTTGACAATCATACCTTTTGATATCATTGAATTTAGACTTGTGGATTTCTCTGGAATATGGTGGTGTAGCAGGGCAGTCTTCAACCCTGTATTCTCCACCTACACACTACACACACACACACACACACACACACACACACACACACACACACACACATCACTGCAGTCAATTCTCTGTTCTTCCTGCCCTGACCCCTGCCACACCAGGGTCCCAGTGGTCAGGTATTTCAGCTCCATGATCAAACAAAATCCTCATCCCATTCCCTTGATGCAGAAAAACACATACTAGTGATGGTGATGGTGTTGTAGGAGCTCAAGAAGATGGAATATTATACAGGCATAAAGATAAAGAAAATTATGAACTTTGCAGCAACTTGGATGGAATTAGCGTCCAGAATACTCAGTGATTTATCACAGAAGCAAAGATTTGAGTACTACATGTACTTACTCATAAGCAGGCACTGAACATTATTATAATACTATAAGAAAGAGATTGGCAGTAGTGGGAAACTGCCAGGGGAGGAAGAGTAAGGGTACCCAGAGTTTACCTGTGTGATGACCACTTTTGTACCTAATCCCTAACCCTGAATTGTACCCCACATCTTTAAAATAAAACGTAAAAGAAAAAAATAAGAAGAAGATGAACTTCTGAAGAAAAACTTCTGCACCAACACATTTCAGAAAATCCTATCTTAGGCTCTCTCTGCTCAGGATAATTGACTTTGTTGGACACCGGCCATGTCTTTTTAATTTGCACACCCTTGTTTTTGCTTCAATTTATCTTTCAATAAGTAACAGAAGTCCTAGTTATCTGATGAAAATGGTAAATTTTATATACATTTATATTTTATATATTTATATTTTATCATATAAAATTGCTTTCTATAAAGAAAGGAAATAAAGTCGGGTGTAGTGGCTCATGTTTAAAAAACGTGACGGTGATTTAGAATGAATAAAACACTAATCACAGCTCTTTTCTCTGCTCATGGAAACAAGAAGAACTGATTCACCACGTTTTGATGGCTATGCCATGATTAATACCCGTGTGCCCTCGTCCCATCTCTGCAAGAGACATACTCTTGCAAATGAGTTCTAGACTGTGTGAGGAAGAAATTCTAGAAACCCAATGCAGAAGGAGACACAGGCTAATTGTGTGCATATTCCCTTGGCCTATGATATCCTTGGACTTCCTTGCCTCTTGGCAGGGGAGTGGGAATATCATTCACAAGAGGGCCAGAATGGAGGCATTCTGTAGTATGGGATCCGGAGTGTGTGCCTCTCTTCCTGGGGTCTAAGGGCTAAACTAGATTTGGTGATTGATTCGCTAGCTATTCTTTTAGTCTCACCAGTCACCCTGATGAGAGAGCACTTTACCAGTTCAAAGAGAAAGATAAATGTCTGATCCAGACTTTATACAAGAAAGGTCCCTGGGCTCACCCACTTGTTTCAGGTCTTTTCTATTTTAGGAAATAGCTGTGGTGTTAATCCATGTAGAATTAACACCACCAGCCCTCTGCTGCACGTAACCTTTTGACATCCAGATTGGTTTGTTTAAACACTCTTTGCTGATACTGCACAGTCGTTTTTCTCAACTGCTGACAAACTCCTGCACCAATGGACACTCTAGAAAATCTTACCACAGAGTCTCTGAAGTGGATTATTGACTTTGTTGGACAGCTGCCATGTATTTTTAATGTGCACACCCTCTTCTCTACTTAAATTTATCTTCCAATAAGTAATGGAAGCCCTAGTTGTCTGATTTTTTTTTAAATGTGATGGTGATTTAGAATGAATAAAACTTTACCATGGCTTTTTTCTCTCCTTGTGAAAACAAGAAGCAGAACTGATTCGCCATGTTCTGATGGCTATACCACGATGAATACCCACTTGCCCTCATTCCATCTTTGCCCGGTTTAAAAAATGCATGGCTATTGGTATTCTGCCATTTCTCTGATGACTCTGCTGGGCTGAACATAGAACTTAGTTGTGATGCTTTGCTGTCCTCTTTGGGTTTCGCAAGTTTATCAAGTTGTTACTGTTGTAAATATATTTATTTGCTTTTGTATTTAGAAGATGAATGTGATCCTTATGACCGGAAATCAAACTACTTACTTTTTCTCTGGTTCATCTGATTAAATTAATTGCCCCATTTAAAAAAAATTTCCGACTAGACATTTATTTACCTTTCAGGATTAAGCTATAAATTTGATTTCTGTGGTTTCTCACTGGTTCATTTATATGTACCTACAAAAGTCATCAAATTAAACAAACACTAGCTACATAGTTTTTGCAGCCAAAAGCCATTTTTGATGCTAAAGTCAGTGGGCAAATGTATGTATGATGAAAAACAGAATTTTCCATAGCCTCAAAATGTCTTTCCAGAAGATAATTACAAATTGCAAAGTGAAAAATAGTCACTTTAGACTGAAGACACCTGGCAGATACCATAAAAACCAATGATCCAGGTTTACATCTCACGTTCCCCCTGATATCATGAAATGAGAAAAGCACAATATCTTCGCTGCAGTGTTTTTGAAAAATTACATAACCTCAATTTAGTCATGTGGAAACGGCAGACAAACCCAAATTGAAAGCCATCCTACAAAATAACAGACCAGTCCTCTGCGAGAGTTTCAAGGTCACAAAAGATAAGAAAAGAGGTGATATGACACATAAATGCACATAAATGGATCCTGGAGCCAGAATAAAAGACATCAATGGTTAAGAAAATTAATAAGATCTGTTTATTGACTAGTAATTAGCAAAAATTAGCAAGAGTATTACTATTAATACCCTATGTTACTATATTATAGAGTTTACATTATTCATATCATTTTATTATCAATAAATAATAATACTATCTGTCAACAGTTGCTAGCTGTAGTAATTTCTTACAATATAGTTAATAGCAATTTATGAATTAGTTCTTTTTTTTAAGAAAAAACTTTTATTGGGAAGACAGAAAATCTTCTGAGACTCCAACACTTATGACTCCATTTACATGCACCTTGTTTATTCCTCAGAAAAAATAAGCAAAGAACCTGGCTTATTTTGTTTCCCTGCAAATGAAACAAGGGAGGTAAGTATCTCAACCATATTTGTTGCTTGGAAGAAAAGTACATCCGCATTATAGCAGTTACTAGCCAGGCCAAATAACTTCATGATGGCTGTAAAGCTGACTCCATTAACCTAATTTTGGAAGCTGTTACTGTAAGTTCATAGTGAATGCTAATTGTCTGATATCAATCAAGATACTAAGGTTATCAAAGATGCTGACATTACCAAAGGGAGGCCCAAACTTGACCTGTGCGACGACCACTTATCCTGAATTGTATCCAACATCTTTAAAATAAAAAAAAAAATAAAATAGGCCGGGCTCGGTGGCTCAGCCTGTAATCCCGCACTTTGGGAGGCCGAGGTGAGTGGATTGCCTGAGCCCGCGGGTTCGAGACCTGCCTGGGTAACTTGGCGAGACCTCATCTCTACAATAAATCAAAAATTAGCCAGGCGCGGTAGCGCGCATTTGTAGTTCCAGCTACTAGGAGGGCGGAGGCGGAAGGATCGCCGGAGCCCAGCAGGTCGAGGCTGCGGTGGCCGGGAGTGGCCACTGCCCTCCAGTCTGGGCGACAGGTGAGACTCCAACTCAAAAATAAATAAATAAAAAATAAAATAAAGTAAAATAAAAACCAGAAAATAAATAAACAAACTGCAAAAAAAAGAAAAAGAAAGATACTAACATTAAATAAATCTGGAAGAAAGATATATAAGAAGTGTCGTGTTTTTACAGCTTTTCCATCAGTCTAAATTGATTTCAAAATAAAAAATAAAAAGAAAACAGGTCAAATTCAGCAAACCCTTCTTGTTCTTAGCTCTTTTTTCTCTGCCTGAAATGCAGGCTCAAGTCTGCAAGAGGAGCAGGCAGAAGGTACCAAGGACAAGGACAAGGGTGATTGTACAAAAACAGAGTGAGGGCTTGAGCCCCATGGCTCACAGATCTGCAGCTGCTGCGTGAGCTTCTTGCTGCCTGCATGTCTCCAGCCTCTTGTTGTGTGCGAAAAAACAAAACCCAAAACAAAGTCTACATATTTGATCGAGCCACTGAAACTAAGAAGACAAATCATCCTGACTCTATTGTTCCTTGGGATTTGACCGTTTCCGTTAGAAAATTATTGTTTTCTACGGTTACAGAAAAATCGACCAGAGGTGTGTACTTCAACAATCAAAGATGTGCACACTTATTTTCTAGGTTAATTTGCATAGTGCCAGTGTCTGCCTGCCTTGGAAGTTGCTAAACAGGATGTCCTTGACATGTACTTGTGACGTCACATTCATAATAAAACAGCACTGGCAGTGCATTGATACTGTCATCTGATCTACCTTACATTTATAAAGAAGTGTACACTCTACAAAATGTGTCACACACATCATCTTAGTGAACAGCCCCAGTCATTCTTTAAGGTAGATATTGTTATTTTCATTTATGGAGGAGACTGACATTCAGTTTTAACTACTCGCATAGCTACTATGGTGGTTTGAAAATAAGACCACAATACTTAGATAGATAGATGGATAGATAGATAGATAGATAGATAGATAGATATAGATATCCATAGATATTTACAGATAGATATAACAAGGTCTTGCTATGTTGCCCAGGCTGGTCTTGAACTCCTGGCCTCAAGCTATAGTCCCACCTCAGCCTCTCAAGTAGCTGGAATTACAGGCACACACTACCATGCCTGGCTGCCCACAAATGCTTTATTATTTTTCACTTCAAATGGTGGAGCATAACTCTCCTGCACTGGAATGTGATGTCACCTTAGTGATTTACTTCCAATGAATAGAATGTATATAAATGGTGATGACGCCTAACTTCTAAGAGTAGCTCAGAAAGGACATCATGGTTTCCTTCTTGCTCTCTCTCTTGAATCACTCATTCTAGAGGAAGCTAGCTGCCAGAAAGTGAAGTCAATGAAGAATGAAGTATTCTGCCAAGACCATGTGAATAAGGTATCTCGAATACCAACATTCTAGCCTCAGTCATGGCTGCAGATGGCTGCAACTCTTCCTGACATCTTGACTGTGACCTCATAAATGATTCCATGCCAGAACCATTCTCATGATCTTGACCCATAGAATCTATAAGAGATTAAAAATGTTGTCATTTTAAGTCACTATATTAGGGGATAATTTGTTACACAGCAACAGATAACGAATACATCTACTAAAATCAAAGACTGGATGAAATATTTGTTGTTGTTTTAAAACATTAACTTTGGAGATAATTTGTTACTCACCAACAGATAACGAATACAGCTACTAATAGCAAAGCCTGGATTCAAATTCAGCTTCTCTGATCCCAGATTCAGAGTTCTTTGTATATGCCACAGAAGTTTTCTTATTGCCAAAGTGTAAGCCAATTGATTATTTTGCTACAAACATGAATAATCCAGATGTAAAAGGTAGCATTGTAAGCAGCAGTAGTGCCTCTCAGTAGTGGGAGACATTTTCCATCTTGCAGAAGCTTTTGATCACTGCTTCTGAGTACAGGCTCCCAGTACAATATAACATTTAATGGTTAATTGGAAGAAGTGGATAAATTATCTTATGCAATGAATTCCATGAAATATTCATGCAACAAATCATGGAAGTGTCTTAGGATATACTGTATTTATACAGTGAGTAAATAAAAAAGGTTTTATCTTCCTAGGATTTATAATGGCAATAGTCTCATCACTCTAGAATAGGAAACTGAATTAGAGTAGCTCTATTAGCTACTCTATTTCTATATGATCATTAATTTTTATATTAGTCATACCTGTCTATACATTTTCTTTGTGTGTCTAAAAACAACATGATTAGGATGAAACAAAGTAGTTATCAATAAGAATGGGTATATTATGCACAAATAAACATTATGGAAGCTATAGCATTTTTAAATTAAAAGCTAACAAATTACTACATTTTATTATTTTGACACTACGATGTGTGTGCAGGCGTGCATGCATACACACACACACACACACACGCACACACACACACACACACACACACACACACACACACACACACATTCATGCCTTGCATGGAGATATTTTGATGCTCCTTCCCTCCTGAGTCCAAAAATGGAAGTAAATGAAAGAAAATGCCTGGACAAGTTTTAATGAAACTTAAAAATAAAAGAGAAAGAATGGTGATGGCTCACAGGTTTTAAAACTCTGCCCCTTGTGTTCTCATTGTAGAATAAGTCATCCCTATTGTCTCGTGCCATATCTGACAAAAGCAAGATTTTAATTAATGTGTCTTCATAATGCTTCGCATGAAGATGGGCCACTCTTTTAAACAGAATATGATGTTTCTGGTAAAATAGCAGAGAAATACCAAAGGTAGGACTAGTAGCAATCTGCCACTGTCACTCTCCCAGTGCTGTTCCATTTCCTTCTTATTTGAACTCAACTAAGGTGCCCACTTTGATATGTGTATGTGAGTGTGTGTGTCTACTCAGTCAAATGTGGCCAACAACTGATTCCTTTTTGCTGTTGTTCCTCGAATGCATCCTTCTTCAGTCCCCTGCAGGGCTGTTTTTACACTGGAAAAGCAGGAATTGCTCAGAGGTTGCCCGTAAGCTCTTTCTTGGTATTCAAGGAATCTCATACGTGATTTCATTGAAAAAAATAAGAGAAGCTGTGAAGTTATTTAAATAAAAAAGTAGTCTCTAAATTATTGATATCTATTTTTTGTTGGCTACACATGCAACTATCTTTAGAACTGCAAAATTCATTTATATTTGTTTATTAAATTCTGTTGTGAATTGTACATTACATAAACATTTCAAAGCTCAAGGATAAACATGAATATAATACATAAGACTACGAAGACAAAAGAATAGAAAATATTAAAAATCAGGTTGTGAGGGCTTTCCATTTTGTCTCTGATGTGTGAAAGCTTGGACTTCATCACTCCTTTCCTTACAACAGGAAAAAACAGAGCAAAGTGACAATCAATGAATTTTATTGGGTGCATCAGAGAACCGAAGTTACAAGATAAAGCACCACTTCATCCAGTGGGCACAGCTGAGATCTGCTTACCTGGGGCAATAAGTGAATATAGCAAGGTTACAAGATACACGGTGAGTGAAAAATATGTGGCTTTCTTATATATGATAGACAAGTATTTGGAGTTTAAAATTAAACAAAATGTACCATTTGCAATCGCATCCAATAAGTGAAGTTCTTAAATTAAATCTAACAAAATATGTACAGAATTTTTTATGTTTAAAACAATCAAAACTGAGGAAATAAATCAAACGTCTTAATAAATGAAGAGAGTTTATGTTCATGAATTAGAAGACTCAATCTTGTTAAGATGTCATTTCTTTCAATCTGATCTCAAAGTAATCTCAATAAAAATTATGGCAAGCTATGTTGCAGATGGAGACAAACTGATTCTAGATTTCACATGAATGGCATAAGATCTAGAAAAAATAACCAATATAATATAGGAAAAGAATAAGAAGAAAGTTAAAGAACTCATCATACCAGAATTCAAGATTTACCATAAAGCTACAATAACCCATTCAACATGGCATTAGTCATTTAAATAAACATTTAGATCAATGTAACAGAATAGAGAACCCAGATATCCTTGTAAATGAATATAGTCAACTGATCTTTGACAAAAAAGTAAAACAGATTCAGATAAAAAAGAACAGTCTTTCCAACAAAAAAATAATTAATTCATATGCAAAAAAAGAAATATATTACACGAAAATTAAATTAAAATGAATCACAAATGTATGTAAAATACAAACTATAAAACTTATTGACAAAAACACAGGAGAAGCCGGGCTCAGTGGCTCAGCCTGTAATCCTGCGCTTTTGGGAGGCTGAGGTGAGTGGATTGCCTGAGCCCACGGGTTTGAGACCCGCCTGGGCAGGCAAGACCTCATCAAAAATTAGCCAAGCATGGTAGCGCATGCCTGTAGTTCCAGCAACTCGGAAGGCTGAGGCGGAAGGATCGCCAGAGCCCAGCGGGTCGAGGCTGCGGTGGTCGGGAGCGGCCACTGCACTCTAGTCTGGGCGACAGTGAGACTCCAACTCAAAAAAAAAAAAAAAAAAAACCACAGGAGAAGATTTGTATGACCTTGAGTCTGGTGATGAGTTTTAAGAACACCAATAACACAATCAAATTTTTAAAAATAGATGGTTTAACCTTTATTAAAATTAAAAATATATGTTCTACAAAAGAAATTGTTAAGATAAAAAGACAAGTCACAGACTAGAAAAAAATTGCAAAACACATATCTAATAAATTATTTACATATAAATAATATACAAACAACTTTAAAAACTATCCAAAAAGAAAACAACCTCATTTAGAAATGAGCAAAAGATCTGAACAGACACCTCATCAAAGAAGATAAGCAGCTTGTAAATAAGCATATAAAATATCCAATGTCATTTGTCACTGGGAAAAGCAAATTAAAACAACAATGAGATACCACTACATGTCTATTAAGTGACAAGCCCCCAGTAAAAATAACCTGATGATATCAATGACTCTTATTCATTGCTTATCAGAATTCAAAATGAAATAACTGCTTCGGAAGGGAAGTTGAAAGTTTCTTATAAAGCAGAACAGATTCTTACCATACAATTCAGCAATCATAAATATTTAATCAACTTACTGAAAAATTTAACCAGCATATTTGAGGCATTATTTGAGGTATTTAACCAACTTATTCGAAAGTTTATGTCCAAACAGAAACCAGCACAAATACCTATATTTTTAGTAACTTCGTTTATAATTGACTGAAACCAGAAAAATACCAAGATGCCCTTTAAAAAGTGAATGGATAAATAAACTGAAGTACATTCATGCAATGACCCGTTATTCAGTGTTAAAAGAAAAATGACCTATCAACATCCGCAAGAAGATGGATGACTCTTAAATGCATAGCATTAAATGAAAGAAGTCTATAAAAGCCAATACCTTATGAGTCCATTTTATGTGATATTCTGGAAAGAGCAAAACTTTAGAGACAGTGAGCAAACCAGTGATTGCCAGGGTTTTTGTAGATAAGGAAGGTTGGATGGGAGAGTGCTGGGGCTTTTTTTTTTTTTTTTTTTTTTAAGTTGGAGTCTCACTCTGTCGCCTAGACTGGAGTGCAGTGGCTGCTCCCGGCCACCACAGCCTCGACCTGCTGGCTCCGGCGATCTTTCCACCTCAGCCTTCCGAGTAGCTGGAATTATAGGCACGTGCTACCACGCCTGGCTGATATTTTTTTTTTTTTTTTTGGATTTTATTGTAGAGATGAGGTCTCGCCAAGTTGCCCAGGCAGGTCTCGAACCCGCGGGCTCAGGCAATCCACTCACCTCAGCCTCCCAAAGGCACGGGATTACGGCTGAGCCACCAAGCCTGGTCTGGGGCTTTTTTTAATGCCACTGTGATGGATGGATGCATGACACTATTCATTTGTCAAAAACTTGGAGAAATGGGTAATTCTAGGACTGGATAAAGTAATATACAAGATGAGACGAGAGCAACTTAAAGTTTCAGAAAGTAAGAAAGTTATAAAAAGACAAAATTATAATGACATTAAAAGACTATTTCAACCAACTGAAAGTGTTAAATGGCCCAGATTGGAAAAATTTGAGCAAAAATATATAAAGTAGGATTGGATTAAAACCCAAAGTGCAAGAGAAATATTCATGAGTCCCTATTGATATACCTAATTGGTTGAATAAATAAATAAATTGTGGAGAATGAACAAAGCTCCCGTGGAGATGAATTCCAAATGGTTTACACTTACACTTGCTCTCAAGGATATAAACATAAGTCTCCGCTCGCTAACTGTGAAGTGCTTTTCTTCCAGAGTACAGTGTGGAAAGAGGGAGAATGGAAAAACCTGACAAACACTACCTCAACCTAATGTTCATCATTGAGTTAACATCAGTAGTTGTAAGTCATGTTGATCATATAAATTTTCATATAATATTATGAGAATGGCATTTTACCTCTGTGATCTTTCTTCCAAAACCCCCTAAATCCAGTCTAGTCATGAGAAAATACTAGAAAAGTCTAAAGAAAAGGACATTTTACAAAATACCTGGCTAGCACTCTTTAAAATGCTATAGGTTATAATAAAAAATAAATCTGAAAAATTGTCATAGACAAGAGGAGCCTAAAAGACAAGATTAGTAAGAGTCCCGTGGTATCCTGTATTGAAACCTGGAACAGAATAGATATATAGAATACACACACACACACATATATGCACACTGACATAAGGGAAAAATTAAGAAAATCTAAAAATGTGAACTTTAATTAAGAAACATATATCAATATTGTTTATTAATTTTAATAAATACACCATACTAATGCATGATGTTGGGGTAAGTTGAGCTGGGTTATACGAGAGCTCTGTATTCTTAAATTGCAAATTTAAAATTATTCTTAAATTTAATAGTTATTTTCATAAAGTCAGAATAACAATAAAAATTGAGAAAGCATTACAACTACAAGAGGGGAAGATTATTAAGAAAAGGAATATAAGAATGGAATTTTTAGTAATTTTTTCTCATTATTCTGCTCATATGTAACCATAAATATTTAAAGAGAGTATATAAAAATATAGAGGTATAGGAGTATCTATATCGAATAAATGATTTTTATTTTATTTGCAGCAAAGTATTGCATCAAACGTGATAATTCAGTTTCATGATAAATGTCTTTGACATTGTTGTTCCAGATATTCTGATATTTCTAGAGCCTGCTATTCATATTTTGCTATAACAAAAATAAAATAATGTAGTATTTTTTAAAATGAAGAGTTATAGTTTCAGATAATAGGGTGGTGAGGTAGAGGGAGTAAGGAAGTGAACAGTTCCATGTAACGCAGTAGCAACTAAATCACTATGGTCTAAATTTTACTTGCAAATTAGTCTATGGCTAGCTTTCTACAACTGGATGTCTAATTGATAGAATGAAAAAATCTACTCCCCTGAAAAGTTTAATTCATTAAGCAATTCCTTGCAAAAATACTGAAAAACATAGCAGACCCTTGTGTATCCAGCAATAGACCTAACAGATTGTCTTTACAATTAATAAACCTTATTACCAATAAAGCCCAAAAGATAACTGGGGCCTACATAAAGACAATGACTGCCAAAATAACCGAACTTAGCTTCACTTTTACAGACCTGAGTGTTCTAGAGGCATCTGGGTTCAACAATAAGGCTAGTGTGTTCTTATTTTAGCTTATTACCTCTTTTTATTTTAATAAATGAGAATAGGCTTTTTTTCTTGGCAGCCTTCAGAAAGGAAAATATATTTCTCACTCTTTTCAAATTACTGTTTCAGGATTCAAAAAAATGAATAGCTGCTTGCATAATTCAAACACGAGAAGTATTTCTTTTTCTTGAAAATGCGTAGTTTGCGTCAGCTGTGAGTTGGTAGTTGCGTGCAAATGTGTTTCTCGTTTGTTCTGAAGGTCTGACCTTGTGTGAAAAGGAAATAATGCTCATTTCACAAAACTTTGCAACATGGCGATTTGGAATGGGGTATTTGTAAGAATTAAGACAAAGTTAACACATTGTGCGGGTCTCAGAGAGATAAAGAGTAGCTACACACCCCTATTAATTAATTGGCATGGCTATCACCCTCTAATACCTTCACCCGGGATATATAATGGATGAAACTCTTCTTCCATTCCCTTCTGCCTTATTTGCTTCCATGATATGAAGGCTAAAATCTTGATTTTTCCCTCCTCCCTTGATGTTAGAAATGGTTATATCTGGGCAGAAATAAGGACGCCAAAGTCTGCTGATGTCACTACTGTCTTTCTTGGTTTTCCTGCCTGAAGGTGCTGAAGCCATTGCAAGAAGTTATGAAGGGTCTGGTTTCTTGCTGTCTATGACAGCCTACCCCAAGCTTTTTGCACAGGATAAACAAATTATTGTGTTTAAGGCATCACAGTACCATTTTCTGTTACCGGTAGGTAAAACTTTTCCTAATTGAAATAAAAAATAAAGTGATAGTCAAAGTAGGGGATGTCTTAAAATGGTGAGCACTGCCTAGAATCAAATGGAGTAATCTTCCAGATACTGAAGGAAATTGTAGTAGTTAATATTGAAGTACTTGAACAGTAATCAAACAATTGCTTGAATGCATTAATTTAGTAATTCTGAAATAATCTCTGTGTAAAAGGTGATCTTCTCATTTCCATTTTTTTAACATACTTTTTATTTTAAAATTGTGGGGTACAGTTAAGGGTTAGAAATATAAATATGCATTGTGCAGGTACCCATGTTGTTGAGGTGTGCCCCCCATCCCCAGACAGATATTGACTACTGTTAATCCCACTTCCCTTCCCCTCCCTGCATCCCCCCATAGTTTCCCACCACTGTCAATCCTTTTCTTATAGTATTACGATAGATGTTCAAGGTTCACTTATGAGTGAGAACATGTGATACTCAGAGCTTTTTTCTGTGAGAGATCACTCAGTATTAATTCCATCCAGGTAGCTGTGAAATTCATGATTTTGTTCTTTTTTATGACTGTGTAATATTCCATTGTGTATATGTACCACATTTTTTTAATCCAGTCCTCTTTTGATGGACAGCTTGGTTGAATCCATGATCTTGCTATTGTGAATAATGCTGTGATAAATGTACGTGTGCAGGTATCTTTTTTTATAGAGTGATTTGGGTTCTTCAGGGTATATTCTCAGAAGGGGGATTGTGGGGTCACATGGAAGGTAGATTTCTAGAACTTTTAGGAATCGCCACACTGATTTCCACAGAGGTTGCACTAGTTTACACTCCCACCAACAGTGTAGAAGTGTTTCCTTTCACCACATCCTCTCCAGCATCTGTTATTTTTGAGTTACTGATAATGGCCATTCTGACTGGAATTGGGTGGTATCTCAGTGTAGTCTCCATTTTCTTATTGAGAAGACTGTTTAAAAGATGTTTCCGTGATCTGCAAATATATAACTATGTCCACACAACTGGTTTGTGATGAACTTTAATCTATAACCCCATCTGATTCAGAGGCTAAACTGCTCAAAGTTTTCTACCTCTGACCTTCTTGTGATGTGACATATTAATTTTCCTATTGTTTAGTATTGTTCAGATTAGATCATAACATATACACATTAAATCTGGAAGTAATATTGTCTAATATAGTAGAAGACAGAATCAGACTTGGGAATATATAATAACAATTTATTTATTCATTAACTCAATAAATGCACACTCTCCATTGAATACATGCCAACTATATACTATGCAGGAATATAACAAGTAAAATTAGACATGGCCCTATCCTCTTGAAATTTACTGTAGAGAAAAAATTTGACCACAAAATTTTTTGTAAGAGTATAACTTTTTTTTAAGTAATTGGGGGTAGTATAATTTGCTCTTGCCTGAGTAGTCAAGGCAAAGGGTCCAACAGAGTAAGAAATTAGATGAACTTGGATGGTTATCTACCAAGCAATGAAGTAGGGGAGGTAGAGGAAAAACAGTAAAACTTATTTTTAAAATGACACTTCCAAGATCTCATAGTGAAAAGAAATTGAGAAAACATGGGAAGAAATTAGTGTCGCTTGAACAAGAAAGTGAGGAGAATTCTGGTTCATGATAATATTAAAGAGAAAGACAGAAGACTAAGTAGCAACAGCGCAAGGGAGTCTTGAATTCCAGACATAGAGTTTGGGATCTCATCCTAAGGACAATGGGATATCATAAGTTTTGGGTCTTTATTTCTAAGAACAATAGGGAATAATAGGATTTAGGTCTTAGTTAATAAAATCAATGGGAAAGGAGAGGCTTTGGGTCCTTTTTCTTAATAGCAATGTGTTTGGAATTCTATCCTAAGAGCAATCATACATAGGGCTTGGGTGTTTATTATAAAATCGTTGGGAAGCCATAGGGTTTTAACATTTATTCTAAGAGCAATGAAAAAATCGTTAAAAGATTTTAATAGTGGAATAAATAATCATATTTACATTTGAAATTTATGTGTGTGTATATACATATATACATATATACTTACATACTAATCTGGCTGATAAATGGGAAAAATCAAATGGATAAGAGGATTTTTAGGTAGTGAAAACAATGAGTAGAAATGCGGCTAACGCTTTTAGTCTGTGTGATATGGTCTAGATGAAATGGTGATGGTAGTGTGATAGTATTGGCAAAGGTGATTAAATTAGAAACAGATGGAGGAAAGAGAGATTTAGAAAGTAAAATCAACAGAGTTTGGTAATAAAGATATGATGACAGGTAAAAGTAGAGAGAGAGAAGTATTCAAGTATTAGTCTTAGATTCCTGGCACAAATATTCAACAGCAGGTGGAACCATTGCCAGAAGTCAGGAATACTATAAGAAGAGCAAGAGAGGTTTGGAAAGGAAAATCATGAATTCCTTTTTGGACACAGTGAATGTAAGAGGCTTTTAATACATCCAGATGAAATGTCAACTAAGCAATTGTGAATTGAGTTCCTGCTGGTGAAGAGTTCTGGGTTAAAATAATAAATTATTAAGAACTAATTTCAACATCTTGCTGGTTCTCGCATAGATTGATCAGGTAAATGAAAATTTGACATATCTATATTTCTATGAGAATCACAATCTTACCTCTTTGAACATCATGTGTCAGTGGTTGTAGAGGTAGATTTTCTATCAAAATGCCCATCAGATCAACTTAGAGACAGGTACACTGTGCTCCTAAAGAAATGTACCTCATTGATAGCGTGAGTCCATTCGCAATTGTTTGCCTCCTAGTGAGAGCACCAAATGGCAATAGAAATTTCACATCGCCCGCTCTTTGTTTCTTTAATGTTTTTTCTTTTTTCTTTTTTCTTTTTTTTTTTTTTCAAGAGTTGGAGTCTCACTCTGTCGCCCAGACTGGAGTGCAGGGCACGCTCCGGGTCACTGCAACCTCGACCTGCTGGGCTCTGGCAATCCTTCCGCCTCAGCCTTCTGAGTAGCTGGAACTACAGGTGTGCGCTACCACACCTGGCTGATTTTTGATTTATTGTAGAGATGAGGTCTCACCAAGTTGCCCAGGTGGGTCTCGAACCCGAGGGCTCAGGCAATCCACTCACCTCAGCCTCCCAAAGGCGCAGGATTACAGGCTGAGCCATCTTTAACGTTTTTTCTTACTGATTTTTTTTTCTTAGTGAGAATTGACTAATGATTTGTTCCTAATTGTAGAAAACAATGAAGAATTTGGTTTGTGATTTGACAATCTGATGATCTCTGATCTCTGTAACTCTGTTGTCTTTTGAGTGAAAGATAGCATAATTTGGGTTATTAGTTCTATTGCTTTTTAAAAAATTTGTTGTCAACTCAATGAAAACATTTATACACATTGGGAACTAGATCTCTGAGGTGCAGATCTATGAACATTTGTATCTTTGGGTATATTCTTGACCTGTGGCTAAGGTAGTAGATCTGAAACTATGAGTTCTCTCATGTGTCTGTGTGTGTAATTGAGAAAGGCCTTGACCTCTATTTGTGGATGATGATTTTTCCTATCTCCTTATAGTAGAGTGCTGTTCCATCTGACTTATATAAATAAACACTCATATAAATCTATTCTTTCCAAATTTCAAAGAAAATTTTTAAAAAGAGCTTCCAATGCATTGAATAAACACATTTTTTAAAAATATCTTCTTTAATATTGTACTATATAATTGAAATTTGTAAAGAGGATAGATCTTAAGTGTTTTCACTACACACAAACATGCAGATAATTCCTATGAAACTGTAGACAGTTTAACTAGATTGTAGTGATCATATCACTGTGTGTACATATATCACAGTATCAAGTTGTACACTTTAAATATATATAGTTTATACATGTCAATTATATCCCAGTAAAGCTGAGAAAAGATGGAAATCTTCTTATACCTCTTAATTCAGAAACATTTTAAAATTCCAAATTGACTTCATTAAATCTTTGGCAAACTACACAAATAATTTTACTTAATAAATAATCTATATTTGTTCTCTGACCTGACAATGTGAAGCATACTTTAGCTCTACAATTCATTATATTTTGGTTGATTTTTCTCATGAAGATACATGCTAAAGTGTAATTTTTAAACTTACATTAATCTATTCATCATGAAAACTAACAAACACTACTCCTACATAATGCTTAAAGTATGAAAAATTGCTGGGCTCGGTGGCTCAGTCTGTAATTCCACACCTTTGGGAGGCTGAGGTGAGTGGATTGCCTGAGACTGCGGGTTCAAGACCCGCCTGGGCAGGCGAGACCTCATCTCTACAGTAAAATCAAAAAATTAGCCGGGCATGGTAGTGTGCGCCTGTAATTCCGTTTACTCGGAAGGCTGAGGCGGAAGGATCGCCAGAGCCCAGCAGGTCAAGGCTGCGGTGGCCAAGAGTGGCCACTGCACTCCAGTCTGGGAGACAGAGTGAGACTCCGACTCAAAAAAAATCAAAATCAAATAAAATAAAATATGAAAAATTGCATTGAATTAATTTATGATTACGACAAACTTGTTCTAGCAACAGTAATTATATGCTGTAGTGAGATGCTTGAACTCAATTTTCAACTTCTTTAAGGTGACCTAAGACCTTGGCTAATATTAAATTCATTTAAAAATGGGATAATTCCTAGAAAGCAAAATAATTTCTAATAAATGATAACAGCAAAGCTTTGAATACTAATATAAATTTAAATTTACATACTTGTCTTGTTATTTTTATATGCTGTTCAGAAAGCCATATCTTTGTCTATATCAATATCAACGAGCATATTCATTTTTGCCTTGGCAGGCCGGTATAGCGGAATCGATTGAGCTGCTGTAAGGTATGTGTGCTGTGTTCATGACCTTCACTAATATCCTAAACGATACTGTATGACATCAGTTCTCAACTATCTACTCTCTGACTGAAATTTATATGTGTGTGTGTGTGTGTGTGTGTGTGTGTGTGTGTGTGTGTGTGTGTAAGTATTATCAATATATATGATTGAGATGATGCTAGGAATCATAGGCTCAGAGAAACATAAGTGTGCATGCTTTTGTCTTTCTAGGTAAAATATTCATTTTATTTTCAAGTGACAGATTTTTTCAGAACATGAAAGAGCACAGTGAAAAACAAAACATAGAAATTGAATTTTGTCTTTGTTTATAACACCTGAGTCTAAAATGAAACTAAAATATTTTATATTTTGGCAGATTTTACTTTTTTTTTTTTTTTTGAGTTGGACTCTCACTCTGTCGCCCAGGCTGGAGTGCAGTGGCATACTCACAGCCACCGCAGCCTCGACCTGCTGGGCTCAGATGATCCTTCCACCTCAGCCTTCCAAGTAACTGGAACCACAGGCATGTGCCACCATGCCCGGCTGGTTTTTGATTTACTGTAGAGACAAGGGAGGTTTCGCCATGTTGCTCAAGCTGGTCTCGAACCCCGGAGTTCAGGTAATCCTCTTGTCTCTGCGCCCCCAAAGTGCTGGGTTTACAGGCATTAGCCGCTGAGCCCGACTTCACTCAGTTTTTAATGTGCTCACTTCTCTTAATGTACTTGTTCTTTTTTAATGTGCTTAATTCATGACTCGCCTACTATGTGAAAAGACATTTTCCTCTCTATATATTGATAATAGATTGATACTAAAGATTTCTTATCTTACTTGAGTAATATTCTGTGTTGACTGTAACATATCTTTGATTATTAAAAATAATATATTCTCTAACGTTGGAAAGAGTGAAGATTATTTGCAATTGTTTACAATTATTTGCAATTTACTTTAAAATAATTTAATGTTATTTTGATGAATTAACCAATCGTTTGTTTTACAAGTACCCATGATCTTATCTTAAGAAAATACTCAAATCTCCTCTGACAATTTTTTAGATTTTTGGCTTTCTAAGATTTTGCCCTAAATTAAGAAAAGTAAATAAAATGGTTGTATCTTTTTTATACCTAAAACTATTTTTGAGAGATTTCACAAAAATTTGTTCTTATACCTCATGAAAAGAAGGATGCTAGGCACAATTATGTTTTTTGATGTGCTCAATATTTAAAACATATCTCGACACTATGGCGAGAGCTGCACTGCCAGAGCTGTAAAATCAAGAGAGAGCTGCAGCCATTGCCAGTTAGCGTCTGAATGGAAAATATTATTATATTATTCTGTGTGGCTGCCATAACAAAATGCTGCTGTCTAAATGACTTAAACAACAGAAACAAATTTTCTCACAGTTCTGGAAGCTGCAAGTCGAAGATCAAAGCGTTGGCCATATCGGTTTCTGGTGAGGCCTCTCTCCATGACTTGTAGATGGTGGCTTTTCTCTTCCTGCATTCTCACATGGCCTTTTCTTTTGTGTGTACGCTCCTAGTGTCTCTTCCTCTTCTTATAAAAACACCAGCCTTACTAGATTATGGCCCCCCCTCATTTAACCTTCGTTACCTCCATAAAAGCTCTATCTCCAAATGTAGTCCGATTTGTGGTTAGTACATTAACATATGAATTCCAGGGGACATCATTTTGTTCATATCAGTTTGTAATATAAATATTTTAAAAATTATAGAATTTATGAAAGACCTGGAAGATTTGCCAGTGCTCTGGATGTCCACAATATATTGTCAGTGCAGAGGAAACCTTACCAAACACTTATGAAATTGTTGTGCAATTCACCCCAGTAAAGATTACACTCTTCTCCATTCTGATATTTTAGTTATTATAACAAATTGTTCACAGTCATTCAGGCTTTGTCATCTACAGGTAGTTTTTCTTTACTCTGATGCTTAACTAAAGACCCTGATATAAGTTTCACATCAGAGTTTATGGCTCAAAAAAAAAAAAAAAAAAGAACAGTCTTAGAGCCTCATGGAAATGTCTATCCCAGTAACCTTAACTAGTGGTACTGCCAGAGTAGCCTCTTGTTTATGCATTGCTGAGCTGATATGACTTTACCAACTCTTGGTCAGTAGCAGTAGACTGAGTCAGGCACTCCAGAACACTCAATGATGCAGAAGTAGACTTCCTTCTTAAAAGCAAGACTCCTGAGAACAATAATTTACTGCATAAGAACCGATGAGGGGAATGCAAGTTTTTTTTTTGAATATTGCTAATGCCACTCTTTTGGTCTAAAAGATTTACATCAAAGTTCTTTCTTTTGGAGCAAATCTTACACTCAATTTTATAAACTCTGTTTTTAAAGATAAAATGGCATATTTAAGAATGATATCTGATTCACCAATTCTCCAGAGGTCAAAATGTTTACTAAGTCTCCTAACGATTTCTGAAACTGCTGGGTAGATGGCTGTATAAGTTCACTACAAATCTCTGTCCTTTTTCTTCCTTTTCACTAGGATATAATTGGACAATATGCTTGTGCACCCAAGACCTTACTTGGAGTCATATTTGAGAATAATTCTCATTTAGTCAGGTCTGACAAGACTACTATTAGGGAACACATTTGACTTTATGTGTGGAGTAAAGCCACAAAACCTTCCCAGGAAAAGCAACCAGGTAACTGGCTCAAAAGGTCACAGCCTCACAGATGGTAACAAAGGGCATTTCCTGGGGCATAATATACCTGAGCTAATTAAAAGAATTCATCCAAATGCAGGTAAACACTGGTGGAGAGCGTTTCTTATATTCAGTTCCCTGGTCTTGGAATAGTGAATATTAAAGATTTTTAAAAGTTCAATCCAAAATTTCCTAGTCATAAGTTTATTGTTCTGGCCTTAGTAGTAGCTTACTAATTCATTGATTAAGAGCTGCAAAGTAAACTCAAGAATGCTCATATAGTTAATTTAAATTCTTCTGCACCTGATTAAATAATCAGGTATAGTATCATGGAGACTGGCCGTTTTGTGATCAATGATTCTCTTTAAAGATTAATTTCATTACAAGTAGAGAAACTGTCAGGCAATGGGCAAAAGAAATTACTGGGTATCCTTTCAGTGAAGTGGCGGGAGTGATCCTAGAAGAACCTTTGGGTTTTTATATAATTCTACAGGAGTTTACATTTTGGGTTGTTTTTAACCTGGTGATTTTATAATTCTGTAGAGACAAAATGTAAAATATTTTTTTAAAAAGTAATACAAATGTTTTCTTCCATAGGTATACAAATAATCACTTTTATTTAAAAAGTAAACGAAGAGCCGGGTTCGGTGGCTCAGCCTGTAATCCCGCGCCTTTGGGAGGCTGAGATGAGTGGATTGCCTGAGCCCGCGGGTTCGAGACCCGCCTGGGCAGCGAGACCTCATCTCTACAATAAATCAAAAAATCAGCCAGGCGTGGTAGCGCATGCCTGTAATTCCGGCTACTTGGAAACCTGAGGCGGAAGGATCGCCGGAGCCCAGCAGGTCGAGGCTGCGGTGGCCGGGAGCGGCCACTGCACTCTAGTCTGGGCGACAGAGTGAGACTCCAACTCAAAAAAAATAAAAATAAAAAATAAAAAAATAAAAAAATAAAAATAAAAAGTAAACGAAGGCACAATAAAATTGTATAGAGTGAATTGAAGCAAAGGATTCATGATTCGGGCAGCTCCAAACCAGAAGTGACTTAGAAACTCCACTGAGGAAACACAAGGGAGGCAGTATAGGACTGACATGGAAGCAAAACAAAGATGATGTTTGATTGGTTCCAGTCACGCAGTTGCCTTGTTTGGTCTATCCTGTTGGAAAGTCCCCAGTTATGTAATTATAAGTTTGTTGGCTACTTTGGATCGGTGAAGCTTACCTTCTGCTTTTCTTTAATGTAGACATTCACAAAAGCAAAGCTCAAATTTGAGTTTCACTTATGTTTGCAAATCAAACAAGGTTGAGATCACTCATGAGCCCTAACTGGCTTTGTCTGCTCGGGGATTCTTCAGGTCTGGTCTGTACTTTAACTGACTTTAACAAGGTTCACGGCGACACAAGTGCATCTGTCTCCTGGAGAAGACATATCTCAAGTTCTCATTTAAACCAGTTGTAACATTTTGCTACTTCTCTTATTAATATGCCTTGAAAGAGACAAAGCAGGAATGCTCAGAACTGTAGAAGGACAACAAGCAGATTGTGGAATTAAGAACCCCAAAGAGAGGGAGTGCTTCAAGAAAGATAAAGGGTGACTGTTCAGCTATTTCCAGTGTTCCAGAGAGGTGTAGTAGTAGGATGGGGAGAGAAAATTCCAATACAACCGTTTCAGGAGAGTGAACTGGCAGAGGGAGATTGGTGTCGGTTGAGAAGAGATCAAAGGGAAATGCTGGCACCAAGTATTGACAGCTGTGGTATAATAAAAATGTATTTGATCATTGTTCCCAGTTCCTGGCTCAGAGCTATCAAAACCCATGGGATTTCCTGAGTGATGGGAGCATCTTTTGTCATTCCTAACAGGCCCTTTCCACCACACCTGTGTTTATGCTAATGGGGTGACTTAGGGTGGGGCCCCTAGACATCTTCAGGATAGGGTTGATCACCGCAAAGACCAAACTGGTTACTGAAGCTGGGAACTTTCAGTTCCACTCCCCTCGTCCCAGTCTCCAGGGAAAGAGTGGGTGTTGGAGTCTGGGTTATAAAAACTGGAACAAAGAGGTTCAGAAAGTGCTGAAGCTAGTGAAGGTGGTGGATACTCTCAGGCACTCCTCATCTGCATTAGATCCTGTGTGTTTCTTCCATTTGGCCAGTCTTGAGTTGTGTTGTTTTATATTTAAATTATTTTATTGTATTTTTAAAATGTGGGGTACAAATTAGGGTTAGGTACAAATGTGGTCATCATACAAGTAAAGTGTGGGTACCCTTATTGATGTTATATTCCCCCCCAGCAGTGTCCCACTACTGCCAATCCCTTTCTTATAATCTGATAAATGTTCAAGGTCCACTTATGAGTGAGTACATGTGGTACTCAGACCTTTGTTTCTTTGATAAATCACTGAGTATTATAGACGCTAATTCTATTCAGGTTGCTGCAAAGTTCATAATTTTGTTTTGTTTATGGCAGCATAATATTCCATCATGTAAATGTATCACATTTTCTTTATCCAGTCCACTTTCGATGGGTAGCATAGTTGGTTCTATGTTTTTGCTATTGTGAATAATGCTGCAATAAACATGCCTATGCAGGTATCTTTATTATACAGTGATTTGAGTTCCTGTAGATATATTCCCAGAAGGGGAATTGCTGGGTCATATGGAAAGTTGATTTTCAGATTTTTTTAGAAATCACCACACTGTTTTCCACAGAGGTTGTTTCCGCTAATTTACATTCCCACGAACAGTATAGACATGTGCCTTTCTCTCCACATGCTCTCCAGCATCTGTTGTTTTTTGAGTTATTGATGATGGTCATCCTGACTGGAGTTAGGTGGTAGCTCAATGTGGTTTTAATTTGCATTTCTTTGATGGTTAGTGAAGCTGAGCATTTTTTCATGTATCTGTTGGCTGCTCGTGTATCTTCTTCTGAGAAATGTCTATTCATATCTTTTGCCCATTTTTAAATAGGTTGTTTGTTTTATTTCCTTTTGACACATTTAAGTTGTGCTCTTTATAATAAACCAATAATCATAAAGTAGAGTGTTTTCCTGAGTTTTATGAGTCATTATAACAAATTATCTAACTTGGAGGGGTGATGGTGGTGGGAACTTTTACATTTTAGTGTGTATCAAGGAAGGGTGGGTGGCCTGGGCCCTTTTCTTATGTGTGACTGGTGTATGAAGTGGGAGTAATCTTGTGGTATAGAGCCTTTGTTCTGTGCAGTTTTCTCTGACTCTGGATACTTAGACTTGAATTGAACTGTTGTACACCATTGGTGTCAGATTATTGGTTCATGTTGGAAACATACACATACACACACACACAAGGTTTTTGAGACGTTTGATTTTCATGAGGAGACAATGATATGGATGTAGTGCCGTAAAGGTCCATGTAAAAACCAATGACATCTGGGGTTTTGTATTCATATTAAAGTACTTGTAAAGGTGTTATTTACTTGAGCCTCACAAGAATCCTGTAAAGTGGGGGTAGATGACATTATTCTTCTCTGATTTGCAAGAAGAAAACTGTCCCAAGATGCTGAGTTTTTCAAAGCCACACAACTATTAAGCAGCGGAGCTGAAACGTTAATCCTAATCTGTAGTTGATTTTAAGGTTCTCTTTTGGCTCTAAAAGTATAAGACCTGAAAGCTCTCGATTTAAATTCAAAAATCAATTTAAAATATAGAATCAGAGATATCGGCTTCAGCAGCTAAGAATATACTTTGAAAGACCAATAATGGAATCTCGTTTTTATGACACTGAGATCATCATAAAGTCCATATAAAATGACTCACTTGCTTCCGTGTGTGCTGGGCTGGGCAGACCTCATGGGAAGAATCTATGCCCAGGACTTCTGGAAAGGGACATGGACAAAGTCATTGAACACAAAGGAGGGGGTTCAAAGAGCATGTGGCCTGAATACCCTGTCACACAGGAAGGAACACAGAACAAAAGAAAACTCAGTGAATTATTTTTAAAAATGAAAAGGACTACTACCTAAGAAAAAAACATATTTGGATTGTCTTGTTATAGTAGGCAAAAAAAAGATCAATCGATTCAAATCAATATATAAGATGATTTTGTAACTACCACAAATGTGCATTAGAGAAATGGACTGCCAGAGGGTCACTGGAATTTCTGTCTTAGGAGATGGTGGTCAGGGTGACTTTGGTTGATAAGGTGGAAGAAATAGCACAGGGCCACATACACATTTATGGGACGTATATACTAAAATCATGTCTAACTTTTCTGTTCTGAATCTGAGAGAAGTTATTTGGGACTTTGAGCATTATCAAACAAGAAATTTGGTTAACATTCAACTTTGAATCAATAAATCAAGAAGCATACCTTGGGAAGGTAAGGCACAGTTTAACCAAGCTGCTTACATTCCTTAGTGAATGACAAAAGTATTTACTGAAGTGGGTTTGATAAATTTTATACTAAAAAACAAAGTGGATCAGGTTCTGCACTTACCTTTCATTCTGCTTAATAAAAATGTTTCTGTGGTGCTTGGTATTTACATGTTCAGCATTGATTGTATATGTAAGCTCGGATCCCAGCAAGGAAGGCAGGAGAGACAGAAGACAGAAGCAGTGGCCCAAGGCCTGCTTGACTTCAAATAAACCTGCTAAAATATAAGGATATTGTAATCCTTTTGGGATAGTGGCGAAATAATGCTTTATTCAAACATTTTCCCGTGCAACGCATTTCAAAGACTTTTTAATTTTTAAAAATCAAGCTTTAACTTGCTGAAGATAAGTCAATGGCTGATTAAAATGTAAATAAACTTAAACTAAAAGGAGAAATCACAAGCAGAGAGAACCAGGAGTGCTGTCCTTCACGAAGGATTGCAGATTCAATGGCCCCAGGAGCCAGGCCGGACCCACACCAGTGAACGGGGACAGTCAGACACAATACACATTGTATTATAGTCTCATCTTTCAACTTCTATTGAAATTTTCCCTTCAGTTCAGTAAACTTTGCATTCTACATCTTTCCCATATATTGGTGATAGATCTGTTACTTCATAAGAATTCTCAAAATTGTACATGTTTGACACGCTAGCTTAAAAATACCAAAAGTTTCTGCATTGAAATATATTCTCAACTTTGATCTATTTTTCACTTTTAAAATTTTTGACAGAGCATGGGTACAAAAAAATAATTCATTATTCCCTTAACTATAAGAAAAACAGAACCAGTCAAGGAAATTTGGAAATGTCATACAGTCAGTTTCAGAGTCTAGGAGGCCATAGGGAACAGAGAGATAGAGAGGGCATGCCCAGTGTTCAGAAGACAGCTTCTCCACAGCTTTCACACAATGCCACAATAGTAAGGCATGACCCCATTTTGAAAAGAAAGGCTGGAAGCTAGGCGTGGTGGAGCTCATGCTTGTAATTCCAGCGTTTTTGAAAGGCCTAGGCAAAAGGATCACTTGAACCCAGAAGATTGAAACCAGTCTGGACAATATTGTCAGACCTCTTGTCTACAAAAAAATAGAAGAATAAACATTAGGGAAGCATGGTGGTGCACACCTATAGTCCTAGCTACTTGGGATGCTGGAGTGGGAGAATCACTTGAGCCCAGGAGTTCAAGGCGGTGGAGAGCCTTGATTGTGCCACTGCATGGCAGTCTGGGTGACAGAGTGAGACCTTAACTCCAAAAAAAGAAAAAGAAAGAAAGAAAGAGAGAGAGAGAGAGAGAAGAAAGAAAGAAAGAAAGAAAGAAAGAAAGAAAGAAAGAAAGAAAGAAAGAAAGAAAGAAAGATAAAGAAAAGACAGGAGAAACTAGACATCCAGATTTTTTTTTTTTTTTTTTTGTGCTTTTGTGCTTTTTAAAACTGGAAGCAACTAGTTCCACGAACTTGGGGAACTTGGCCAGACCTCATCTCTACAATAAAGCAAAATATTAGCTGGGTGTGGTGGTGCACACCTGTTGTTCCACCTACTTGGAAGACTGAGGCTGAAGGATCACCTGAGCCCAGCAGGTTGAGGCTGTGGAGGCCAGGAGTGTGCCACTGCCCTCCAGCCTGGGAGATAAGAGTGAGACTTCTACTCAAAAAAAAAAAAAAAAAAAAAAAAAAGAATGCAGAAATTAGCAGATAATCCATTCCTACTGTATCTTATGTGTGAATGTGTTTGTGTGAGTGTATAAGTCTTTTCCCTAATTTGCTTTGGTGAGTCCTTCAAATGTTTCCTGGTGATAGAATTGTAGAAGAAAAATGAGATTGTGCCAACCCAGATGTCTGGTGTAATTTGGTTGTTAGTTTCCCAAATAAATACTTTTAAAGTGTTTAACAAAGAACTGAGTCCCACATGTTTTCATTCATAAACACACCTTGAACGATTATCATAATACTATAAGAAAGGGATTGGCAGTAGTAAGAAACTGCCAGGGGAGGGTGGGGAAAGGATTAGCAGTAGTGGGAAATTGCTGGGGCAGGGGGAAAGGGCTCACCTCATCAACAAGGGCAGCAGCATAATGAACATTTGCATACCTAACCCTGAATTGTACACCACACCTTTATAATAAAAATAGGTAAATAAAATAAAGTTTTAAAAGCATTTTTATTCGATTGGGAAAGTGAGATTTGAACAAGTATTTGCACTTATCAATTTCTGTATATTTTTAAGTGTGTATAAAATTTATCATTAGTACTCATGTTTTTTACTTTGAAAAATAAGCACTTACTGTCTCTTCTCTCACAAAGTGAAGACTAATAAGTAATTTATATGCTAATACAAAAATTTAATGTAAGTTATAAAATTTGATTTTTTGATTAAAAATGAGGCAATGAGAGGTTTAAAATAACCAAATTTGTTTATAAATAGAAATATAGCATCAGAATATTTTGAACCGAAAACAAAACAAAACAAAAACTTAAAAAAGTTCTTTGAACAATTTGATTTAACAGATATGTTAACTGAAAAACAAAAGTAAAAGGCCACACAGTGCAATAGTAGGAATAAAATTCTATTCTATATTTTACATTAAATTCTGACAATATTTACCCACTCTTATAGCATAATTGTAAGGTTTTGATAGCATTATCACTGATCTTTACTTTCTAGAATTATGACAAACTTTGAAATTTTGTCTTTAATTATTTTTTCCTACACCTATTAGTCTCTGTCTTGGAAGTGGCATTAATGTATAGATTGTTTGCATGTGCATGTGAGGATTTATATGTGCACATCAGTTTACATTTAAAAATTTAAAAGCAAATTAATGTAATTTTATGATACTTTAGTGCTGTCCTTTCTTTTATAACCTTTATAACCTCCTCTAGAAAAAGTCCTAACTTCACAAAATTTGAAGGAATAAAACGATCTAGAGAAACATTCCAAAGCCTAATGCTTGATCAGTCTGATTAATATAATTCAACTACACAACATATTTTATAAATATAGGAGTATCATTCATGTATAATCAAAATCCTCTTTAATAAGAATCTTTCTAATTTATCAGAATATATTTTATAATATTACATTTTGATGGCTGAGTTATTTAAAGAATTTTCTGCGATCAGTTTTTAAAAGAGGGTAAATGATAAATGGACTTAACTTACAATAGGAATATCAAAATGAAATCATTTATAAGAGACTATAAACTTCCGGTTCACACTGGAGTTTTCTGATTCTCTGAAATTCTGTAATACTCAACTTAGATCTTAAATGTAATTTAATCAGCATAGTAGAACTTATCTTTTAATATTACAGCAACAAATAAAATCTCGAGAGACAAACCACAGGATGGTTGTTAAATTCTACTACTGATGGATCTGTGGAACTCCTTAATTGGGCTTCAGCCAACCAAATAAATGATGCATGTTTTTGCATCCTTTTTTAGTTTTGTTGAGTACGATTCTGGGAATGGTATTAGATAAATTCTTACATTATTATGTCCCAATAACCTCAAGCATAAATGTAAATACAGTGTATTTCTGTTTAAAATTCATTGTCTATTATTTCTTAAAAGTAAGATAGCCAGCCGGGCTTGGTGGCTCAGCCTGTAATCCCACGCCTTGGGAGGCCGAGGTGAGTGGATGGCCTGAGCCCGGGGGTTCGAGACCCGCCTGGGCAACTTGGCGAGACCTCATCTATACAATAAATCAAAAATTAGCCGGGCGTGGTAGCGCGCATCTGTAGTTCCAGCTACTTGGAAGGCTGAGGCAGAAGGATCACCAGAGTCCAGCAGGTCGAGGCTGCGGTGGCTGGGAGAGGCCACTGCCCTCCAGCGTGGGCGACAGAGTGAGACTCCAACTCAAAAAAAAAGAAAAAAAAGTAAGATAGCCATTCTTCAAGAAAGTAGAGACAGGCAAATAGGCATCAAAATAACAAATTCAAGTTTGTAGAAATATGTATAAAGTGGACTACTTAACAAAGCTTATCCCCAAAAAAGTAAAGCAATTAAATGTTTATTACTAAGCAGTAATGTGGTATATTAAGAGAAATAGAGTGCTGAAGAAAATATATACATTTTAAGAAAAGAAAAATTGTTTTAAAATTATAATAATATATATGATAACATAAGATGAATACAAGCCATGCTTGACTTCCTCAATTACAAGAGGTGCTCAGAGTGGTTACCATCAGCATCCAGACACTTCTGATTATGGTGAACTAAAAGTAATACACAGATAACATCTCTTAAGATGTGTATATATTTTTTGAACACCCAGGATATTTTTCAACTAATTTTATGTGTTGTTTTCTTGTCATTTCTCTAGTTTTTTCCATTTTTGACGTGTTTGAGAATTTAAAAGAAATACTTTTATGGTCAGTTTTCTAAACCCAATACACATCAAAAAGAATTATAATGCAATTATCTAAGAGTAAAGGCCTAACACTATTGATTATAAAGTTTCTCAGTTTACTGGCAATATAAGGGGATCGACATTCCATGCAATTGTCAGGAATTAAGTTCTCACATTTACTATCATCCAGTAATAGTTGAAAGCTTGACTAAGTGAAATGATATTTATGAAGAATTGTTTGGAAGCTATAAAATTCACTCTATTCTTGCTGTTTCAACATGTTCCCTGATGAAGTCAGATCATCAGAGGGCTACATATCTGGACATCATTTAATGTCCTTCCTCTTCTTTTTCTAAAAAAGAAACGTTTTGCTAAGTTGGACTCTGGGATGATGTCATTGCTTTGTCTGGAAGGATATTTTAAGAAATAATTATAATAAGATGTTTTTAAATATGATACTCATTATGCCAAACAGTGTTCTTCTTAGGAGACATTTGAATATTATTTTGTTTAGTGTTTATAGCAGGACTCTTTTATTTCCTATCAACTGTCTTAAGTTTTGACTCAGGGGCTCTGTGATTCTGCTTACAGCAGTTTTTAGTTCTCTGCTGCTAAATATTTAAAGTTGAACTTGAAACTCTTTGTATGAAAGGACAATGACTTCACAGGCAAACTTTGTATAATGACTTTGCTCCTAGATTCTTATTCTTAAAAATTCATTTTTACTTGCCTTGCCTCAAGTTTCAATTTTTTTTTTTTATTTTTTTTTAAGACAGCTTCTAATTCTGTCACCCAGGCTGAAGCGCAGTGTTTACTGAAGCCTTTACCTCCTGGGCTCAGACTAGACTTTCACTTCAGCCTTCTGAGTAGCTGGGACTACAGGCCTGTGACACCACACCTGGCAAAATTGTTTATTTTTTTATTTTTTGTAGAGATTAGGTTTTGCCATGTTGCTTATAGTGGAGTTTTTAAACACATTTTATCTTACTTTCTTATCTATATAGCCAACTTTTGTTTTTGAAAAAAAGCAGAAAGAAAGGAAAGAAAGAAAGAAAGAAAGAGAGAGAGAGAGAGAGAAAGAAAGAAAGAAAGAGAGAGAGAGAGAGAGAGAAAGAAAGAAAGAAAGAAAGAAAGAAAGAAAGAAAGAAAGAAAGAAAGAAAGAAAGAAAGAAAGAAAGAAAGAAAGAAAGAAAGAAAGAAAATATGAAGGAGCATGAAAACTGTTAAGCCTGGATGCTCGTGGATTTGTATTTTGGAACTGTGTGCTGTGTCTCCTCTGCCTGTTTTCCTTATGATTACTTTCCAATCAATCACAACTTCAGTCACACCCACGGCTGCTTTCCTGAAGTGGAGAACTGGCAATTTACCTGATTTAATTTCATCAATGGAAACAGTCAATCTTGATAATTTAGCCTGCTAATTTAACTCTGTTTACATCGATAAAATTGACATATTGCCAAGTCCCTCCCAAATTCCTTCTTCTTATGCTTTAGAGAATTCAAAAGAAAAAAGAAGAAAGAAGAAAAAGAGAGAGAAATTAGCTTTTCTATTCAGGTTACAGATCTCATTTAAGCTCTTGGCAAAACGAATACAATCTGAAAATTTACTAGCTTTCTTATTATGAATTATGAACATATGCCACCCAACTGAACTGTCACCATAATATGGCCAGTATAAAAGAGTAGAGACTTTAAGAACAAAACTCAGGGGTTTCCATTCCCATTCGTGTGTGTGTGTGTGTGTGCGCGCGCACGCACGCGCATACACACATATGGGCACACATGTGCGTGTGTGTGCACACGTGCATGTATGTATTGATTCTTCACTGCTATTTGCTCCAAATTGAACAGCATGCATAATGTCATAGAACATAGATATCATTAATCCAACTTGAAGAGAGAGAAAACTAATGTTGAGGTCGGCATGAGGGGTTTTTGAGATAAACAGGATCACAGAAGACTGGTATAACATGAAATGTGGTCATCAGATAAAGGCACACAGTTCCAAAATGCAAATCCACAAGCATTCAGATTTTACAGTTACCAATTAATAGCTGATAGTAACTAAAATGACACCTGCCCATGAAAATGCTAATGAATTATGTCCCAAGAAAGAGCTATCAGTTCCTAGACCACCTCCCCAATCCAATCTCCATGGAAAAAGCCATTTTTGCATCCATTTGCAAATTTATTTTCGGATTTTGTGCTAGTTTTGTATTTTGAATTCTACTTTAAATTGGTTGTAGCATCTTACTCATTTCTTCATTAAAAGAGTTAAGTAAAATATTTGACATGCATTCATTTGACATTCATATGTGTTTCATGTGGGATGGGGCACACAACATCAATAAGGATATTTGATTTCAAACCAAGCATAGTGAAGACCAAAGGGAAGCCTCAACTTTACCTCTACAAAGAACACTTGTATACCTAATCCTGAATTGTACCCCACATCTTAAAAATAAAAAACAAAACAAAACAAAACATGATACTACCTTTTTAAAGATAGTTATTCTTTAACATCAATAAAAATTCATTTTCAATAATTCTCTTCTTAGGCTTCTTAAATATGTCGTAAGGACATTTAATAGAATAACAACAGAAATTCACTTTAGTCATCATTTTCAAAGTATACACACACACACATTTTCTTTATAAACACCTTACTGGGAAAAATCAATAGCCCTAATTATATACGTATGTTATAAAATGATACTTAAAAATATAGCATTTGCTATTTCAACTGATATGTAGAATGGGGCTTTCCATCAATCTTATTTTATAAACCAGCGATATTAAAGAAACTTTTAAACTGAAGTCATGACTAGTGGCACATAAGTGCGTAAGAAAATCCTCTAGGGAGAGAAAACCTGAACGGAAACGCACGGCTTATTTATGAAAGAAGAGCTTCAGTGTAGCAATTAATTTGACTTTAAAAAAGTCAGCATGCAGCCGGGTTCGGTGGCTCAGCCTGTAATCTCGCGCCTTTGGGAGGCTGAGGTGAGTGGATTGCCTGAGCCCGCGGGTTCGAGACCCGCCTGGGCAACGAGACCTCATCTCTACAATAAGTCAAAAAATCAGCCGGGCGTGGTAGTGCATGCCTGTAATTCCGGCTACTTGGAAGGCTGAGGCGGAAGGATCGCCGCAGCCCAGCAGGTCGAGGCTGCGGTGGCCGGGAGTGGCCACTGCACTCCAGTCTGGGCGACAAAGTGAGACTCCAACTCAAAAAAAAAAAAAAAGTCAGCATGCAAAAAGATTAGACTTTAAAAAATATGTATATAAATTGATACTCTGCCTAAAGATGAATGAGATTATTCTCTTTCTTCTCAGTAGTGGATAGCAACAAATTTCTGAATTGTAATTAAACTACAGTGTGAAAAATATATCATTGTTTTTATTAACCTTTTTGATTAACAAGAATGAGCGTCATTTCATATATTTTGATTATTTATTCATCTTCTGTATTTTGTCTCCTTCTATCTTTGCTCATTTAAAAAATCAAGACTTAATTCTTTTCTTTGTGTTCTTCCTTGAGTGACTAACAAAAATCTAAGACTTAAAATAAGCAGAGTGTGTTTATCGCAGTCACACCTGTAGCCTCTTGGTAGTCTTAGTATTCTGTCATAACCATTAGTGACTGAGCATGGCTAATTTTCATTAGCCAGTATCAATTGATTAGCCAGACATCTTCTTTTGAATAAACTCCAAACTCTTTTTGCCATCATCAAACTTGTCAAATACTACTCTTTACTTCTACACTTGCATTCATGCCCAGCCCCCACCATCTGAATTTTGTAGTCAGCTCACCACTAAAATTTCTCTCTGGAAGAAGCCTTTCATGACCTTTCAGATACAATGGACACTTTTTCTGTTTCTACATTTAAACTTAACTCCCTTGGATTCCGTTGCCACGACCTTCCCTGGCCCTCTCATTACTCTTAGCTCATCTGTTAAAGGTCATATCCACCCCCAACCTTCTTCTATCCCTGATTTTCACTCAGTGTCTCCTATACAAGAATGGATTCCCCAAAAATCAGAAGTCTCTTTTAGAGGGTGGGCCCCTTGTAGTACAGATTTTCCCTGCTAGTAAAGGTTCTAGAAACCCACGGGCACCAGTGTACCAGCGAGCATTGTTGTGAAAGGCTGCATTTCACTTCACGATGGTGATTTATGAGTGATTTACCAGTGCACCTGCCCACACTGCGATGGGTATTCCGCAGTTTTTGTCCAAAAATGGCATGACTGACAGTACTTTATCCTCCCTATTCACCTGACCCTAGTACCTTTTTTTTGTTTGTTTCCAGGGATGAAGGAAGCCCTCAAAAGGAAACATCTTGCTGATGCAAAAGAGGTGAAACAAAAAATGGCAGAAGCACTAAGAGGCATTGACGAGTTCAAAAACTGTTTCAGGTAGTGGAGAAAGCATCTGTATAGGTGTATTTCATCAGAGAGTACTTTGAAGGTGACTGAAGTTTAAATATGTAATAAGAAATTCACAAGTTTTTAAAAATCAATCAGGGTTGGAAGGGTGCCCCCCATAAATGCTGCCTACCAAAAACCAAGGTCAGAAGAGCCCATCATATAGTCCATTCAGGTCAGTGTTCTGGGGTCCACAGTACATGAAAGAGTAGATCTGAAGGGAAAACAGAAGACAGGAAGTGGAATAACATGTCCTCCCAGGATGTTCTCATAACCCTGTTTTCAGCTATAATCCACACCGTGATGACTTTACCATAAACTGTAGACCAGTTGTGGATTTTTTTAACGAAAAAAAAAAAAAAAAATATATATGTATATATATATATCCAAGTCATACCCTCATACATTTTCATCAATCTGAAATTTGACCTGAGATTTAGTAATTTTGAAAAGTAAGCTTCCTAATGTGCAGTCAGCTTTGAGAATCAGTTTTAATCTTCACATCAGCATCACACTTCAAACTCCCATACACCATTGCCTATTAAAAGCTCCACCTAGATTTTGCATTTGCATTTTAAGCAATGCATGAGCAAATGAAAAGTTTGATTTTCTCTCAAATGTATTTCCCTTATTATTTTTTTAAACCTTAGCCAGTGACATTACTATCCAGACAGGTACTCAAGATAGAGATCTGAGATTCACAGTGTCTAACCATTGTGTGTGGCTCTTTGCATTCACTGAATTCATTCCTTTTTTTCTTGAAATGCATTTTACTCCTATTTGGATAAATAAACTTCTGCTCTGCCCTCAAAATGTATCTGTAATTCCTTGACTTTCATAACTACTCTTTTCACAACTGCTTGTAAGGTGTCTTCAAACTTTTGTTTCAACATATTTTATACATAAGCAGTGTTTTTTTAAAAAAACATGTAGCTATATACCTCATGTACATGAGTCATAAAACATTTCAGTATGTTAAAAATAACTGACATGAACGTCTATTGATACTGATTAACTCTGAAATAAGAAAACTTCATACATTTGAATTTATAAAAATATGAATGCACTACTATTTTTACCTGTTCTGTATTGTATAATAATGTAATCGTGGGAACCACTTTTGCTATAAGAAAGAAAAAAAAAACTGCTGCTAAAATTTTGTAAACTTCGCTGTTCTTGATTGTGAGATCAGGAAAAGAAGTCAGGAGACAATGTAGGAGTAAAGGAGCTGGGAATAGTCCATTGGATTCTTTCTTCCAGGTAATCCTCTCCGGACCCTTCAGAGCATGACTGTTATTTCATGGCCCATGAGACATTTGGGTGATTCCTTGGCTTTTGCTTTCATTTTGGCCATGGGAAGAAAAAAACACATAAAAATGGACAATATTATGTAACAATGAGTCAAGCTTGTAAAGTATCTCCTTAGCCCCAGGTTTCTGAAAGGGGCATTAGAAAAAAAGGTGGGAGAGAACACGGCATCATCCTTGACGCAAATGAAAATGTTTGCCAATTTCTTCCAGAAATCCAACACTGCACAAGAGACCTCAGCTTATCTAGCACTTTTTGAAAGCACTATTTCAAATATGTGCATATACATGCATATGATGCTTTTATATCATACACTATAGTATAATTAAACATAAATATACAAATATATAATAAATTGGGAAGTTAGTCAATGGGTGTAGAGTTGTAGAGTTTCACTCTTGCAAAATGTAAACGTTCTGAAAGTCTGCTATATAGCAGTGTAAATATAATTTGCATGCCTGAAATGTATACTTCAGTTATGTGGTGAAGATGGGAAATTCTATCTTATATATTTTACCACAATTAAAAATTAATTAGATAATTAATACATTTTGAACAAAAAAGCTATCTTGGCATAAATTTTTTTTCTCAGCATCCCCAAATCAGTTAAGTATCTCATTTGGTACCTCAAAAACTTCTATTTGACTTAAATACTCTTTTATATATTTTGTGATACTATATTTTTTTATGTGTCTTTCTATGCTCCCTCTTGTAGGACTTCACATATTTTTGTGTCAGAAATCACTTCTTGGTGATCTTGGTAATCCCAACCCTTGTGTATCTCATGCAATGAAACTAACCTTCAAAAAATGCCCAGATTGAATGAATGAATGAATGACATTTAATTAATTGTCAGATTTAAAACAGCAAACCATATACCATAGATACTTTTAGAAACATAGTTCCCAAAATAACTATGTAAAATATTGCATATGATAATTAGCTCAATTTAATCTTTCTACTATATCTATCTATACTTTATATGAAGATAGTTTAAAATATATATGTATATACTTTAAGGCATCACGTTGTACAAGATAGATACAATTTATTTGTCAATTAAAAATAAATAAAATAAGTAAATTGTTTTAAAAAAGAAACATAGCTCTTAACTGCTGACTGATTTGACACTGTTTCATTGCTGTGTCAGGTCATATAAAGGTGTTATTAATGAAAATCACTATGCACAAGCTCCAGGTGAGCCTAAAAAGACTGTTAGGTAATTAACAAATATTCCCACAATGTCCTGTTGTTTGTGAAAGCAACTGTTTCCACAAACAAATACTGAACACACTTTCCAGACATCATTACAGGTGTTTTTACACATACTCTATTTGCTAATCTAATTTTCAAGTCAACCTTAAGAGGCAAGCATTA
The DNA here is from genome assembly GCF_000164805.1 of Carlito syrichta. NCBI lineage: Eukaryota > Metazoa > Chordata > Mammalia > Primates > Tarsiidae > Carlito > Carlito syrichta. Next base: position 208,952 of record NW_007118362.1, read on the forward strand.
TTTTTCCCATTTTGTTAAAATGAAGAAATTATGGCACAGAGAAGGAAAGTAACACCCACAATCAATAAGTGGATCACTGAAATTCTTACGTAACCATACAGAAAATACACAGTCAACCTGATGAATTTTTCAAAGTACACCTGTGAGTATAGTTAAAATCAGATCTGAAACTCAAACACCATCATCACCCTAGAATTTCTTCTCCTGCTCCATCCTGGATACAAGAACCCCTAAAGGTAACCACTCTCTGACTTCTGTCTATATAGAATAATTTTGCTTGTGCTTGAAATGTAAATACATGTTCCCTTATAGAATGCAATCTTATATCTTCTGGCTCATCAATTCAAGAAGTTTTGAATTTGTCCATGTTGTTGGATCTTCCAGTGATTTATTCATTTAAATGGCTGTATAGAACTCCATTCTCTAGATTTACCATAATTCACTCACTCTACTGTTTCCCGTTTGGGCTGGTTCCCATTTGAGGCAATTCCAAATAGTGCCACCATGAACATTTTATATATCTCTTGTGGTACACATATTCGCATATTTTCGCTGTATAAATATCTTGAAATGAAATTTTAGGGTTGTAGGAGATCTTGAAATTTACTTCATACATTTTTTACTCAATTTCAAGGCTTTCTGAAGTCTTTGGCATATGTTTTTAAATGTGCTAACCAGTTAGACATTTACACATTCAACCATTGATTTATAGTGTATATACGTGTATATGTATATATATAAGGATGTGTGTATATAAGTTTGTGTGTGGGGGCAGGGAGAGAGAGAAAGACAGAGAGACAGAGAGAGAGAGATAGAGACAGAGACAGAAACAGAGGGAGACAGAGACAGAGAGAGACAGACATAGAGAAAGACACATACAGAGAAAGAGAGTGAGAGAGAGACAGAGATAGAGACAGAGACAGAAAGAGAAGGAATGATAAAATTTGTTATATACCAGGTACTGGCACCGTGCAATTCCTGGTGATGGGATGATGAAAGCATCAAAAACTTTTGCCGTCATGTAACTTACAATCCAATTGTTTGATTCACTGTAGTTAACCAAGAGGAAACAACAAAAACAGATTTAGCATTTCTAAATGTCCTATTATTCACAGAACCAACTGGACTAGTGTCAATGGATTGAAAAGACAAAAAAAAAATTTGATCGCATGATACATCCCCCTTGCATTTATATAAGCTGAACTGCATATTCCCTGTTATGGCACCCGACAAGTTTCCATATCAGAGCAGCTCCCTGAAGTAAATAATCTCTTAAAACCGAGAATCCGGATGTTACAGATTGCCAGTGATTCAAGGTTTGACGTTAGCATCTTACGGAAGCAGTGTGGCACATGTGGGAGAGGAACCGGCAGACAGAAGACTCACAGTGACCAGATTTCATCACAGTACTGTCACAGTCATTGTGCGCGATCTTTTACCACCCACTGGAACTTTCTGGGGCTCAGTTTCCATCTGTTAAAAACGACTGAACTAAGTGAACGTGAAGGACTTTTCTAGCTCATGGACTTCACACTTCAGGCTATGTCTTATGGCTCTGGGGATGTTTGAATTATGGTGCAAGAATTCCATTTTCAGGAATACTATTTATAATATTCTAATATATCCCTTCCAGAAAACATCTGATTGGGTTCATTTTACTATATACACTGTAACAGTTTTTTAAATGTGGTACATTTCTAATAGTTTCCTTTAGTAGGTAAAGATGCATGTTTACTTTTAGTTCATATCTATTTAATATTGTTAGTGAAGGTCTAGTGATAGTGAACAGTTTCCAGGCTTTCATACTTATCTGTTTTATTATTTTGTCATCATTGTGTATAAATGCCTCGAGGAATGCTATAAACATTAAGCGGAAAACAAAGATCATTGAATAACACCACAGCACACACGCAGGCAAATAGTATATCCAATTTCATATCTTCGTTTCTCCTAAAATATGATTTTCCTACATATTTTTTCTGGATGCCATCTTTACTCAATTTTGAAAAAACACACATTTCTGAAGCATTTAGTGTGAGTTGCTATTTATGCCAGTCAATAATTCACATCATCTGCAAAAAACATGTTTGTATCCTTTCTACACCCGTTAGAGATGAAAGGAAGGAATTTATGTGCTAAAATGGCTTCATGTGCCCAAATCATGCAAATTCTCTAAGCCATTGCCTAAGATTTGCAGATGTGTAAATTGCAGTGTTTTTTTTTGTTGTTTTTTTTTTAAGAGTAGGTATACAACGGTATGAATCCCAAATCAGCTTTGGTCCCACCTCATAGCTCTTCAAATGATGAGAACTGATTTGTCATTGAGGCATTGTCAAACTCTGAATGGGGTCTAATCTTCCATTTTCATCTTTTATGAGGCAACTGCATTAAAAAAAATTACAAATGCAAAAGTCATATGTCAGCGTACGCATGCCCACATACTTACATAATAGATGCATATATGTCACATTAATGGCGATCAGATCCCATGGACCACCAGAGTGACTTGAAGAAACCTCAGAATTTTGGCACAGAATAGGAAAAAGACTGTTTAATAAAATCTGAACAGCATGGCAAAGTCTGGTACATAGAAGATCCTCAATAACGTGGTTTTTTTAAATTCCTGTAGAATTCTGCAATTACTGCTTCTCCGAGTTTATAGCTACAGAATAAAGAAAGAGTATTTTAAGTTGTTGCATTCCTTGTTCCTATTTTATTGTATTTATTTTATACAATATGAATATAATCACGTTATTACCCATTTGAGAGGGAATCACCTTTCCAAGACACCAGATCAGTATTTAATTCTGTGGAAGAAACGTTATCCCAACTGGTGACATGCTTCTCCTACCCCCATCATTGTCCAGAGTCTTCCATTCTTACTTGTGTGCTTGTGTGACCAGTGATCAGGGCCTGCTTATGAGTGAGAACGTGTGGTATTCAGTTCTTTGTTTCTGATAGTTCACTTAGTATGTTGGTCTCCAAGTAATTTCCCTCCTCTCCTCTGTGACACAATGCAGTGTTTTATGAATAGAAAGCTTCTGAGTGTTGACCAAGGGGGCTGAGTCCCCAGAAATGGGGAGGTCGGACAGAATGATGGAGAGAGAAAAGCAAGGAAAGAGAGAAGAAGAGGGGAGGGGGAGCGTCCAAACACTGAGACTTCCCCAGAACTTTTTGACAATTGTCCATAAACAGCTCTCTGCCCTTGTACAGAGTTTGGACTGTGATAACTTTATATAAGTTGTGAAGTGCAGTTCTCTTATCTCTGCTCGAATACACATATAAATATCAGTAATAAATTTCTAGGTGTAGAATCATATCATCTGCAAAGCGAAATATTTTGATTTCCTCTTTCTCTATTTGGATACCTTTCATTTTGTTCTCTTTCCTGGTTGCTCTGGCTAGGGTTTCCAGTAGGATGTTTAAAAAAAGTGGTGAGAGTGGACATCTTTATCTTGTTCCAGTTCTTAGGGGAAATGCTTCTAGTTTCTGACCATTCAGTATGGCACTGGCTATGAGTAATAAACTGAGTAATTTTTTTTTTTTTTTTTGAGTTGGAGTCTCACTCTGTCGCCCAGACTGGAGTGTAGTGGCCGCTCCTGGCCACCGCAGCCTCGACGTGCTGGGCTCTGGCGATCCTTCCGCCTCAGCCTTCTGAGTAGCCAGAATTACAGGCGTGCGCTACCACGCCCGGCTGATTTTTTGATTTATTGTAGAGATGAGGTCTTGCTGCCCAGGTGAGTCTCGAACCCGCGGGCTCAGGCAATCCACTCACCTCAGCCTCCCAAAGGCGCGGGATTACAGGCTGAGCCACGAGCCCAGCTTAAACTGAGTAATTTTAAAATCTCACTTTTTTATTGTTTTTGCTGATATTTGAAACACCATTCTACACCTACCTACAGGAACTCATTATAATTCCTCTTTGAAAGATATGAATTTAAACAGAAAATATGCCATCTTTCCTAACTGTGCCACTCTTGACGATCTAATTACTTTTTAAAATAAAAATATCGCCGGGCACAGTGGCTCAAGCCTGCAATCCCAGCACTTTGGGAGGTGGAGGCAAGAGGATTGCCAGAGCTCAGGGGTTTGAGATTAGTCTGGGCAACATGGTGAGATCTAATCTCTACAATAAATCAAAAAATTAGTGGGGCACGGTGGGTTCTGCCTGTAGTTCCAATTACTTGGAAGACTGAGGTGGAAGGATCACCTGAGCCCAGCAGGTTGAGGCTGTGGTGGCAATGAGTGTGCCACTGCACTCCAGCTTGGGCAACAGAGTGAAACGCCAACTCTAAATAAATAAGTAAATAAATAAATAAATAACAACATTGCAGTGATATACATCTTATCTCTCAGAATACACTAGTCCCCCTTTATCTGCAGTTTTGCCTTCTGTGGTTTCATTTTTCTGTGGCTAACTCTGGTCTGACAGTATTAAATGGTAAATTCCAGAAAGAAACAATTCATATGTTTTAAGCTGTGCACCATTCTGAGTAGCGTGATGAAATCTCCACTGTCCCATTCAGTCCCACTCTTGATGTATCATGTCTTTGCCCAGTGTCTTCACGTTGTAGATGTGACTCACTTATTAGGTCAATAGTGACCTGCATCTATGTCAAGAGGACTACGCCATTCACACTGCTTTATCTTATCATGTAGAAATGGTATCATCTCACACTGTCACAAGAAGAAGAGTGAGGATAGTGCAGTAAAATATTGAGAGAGAGAGGGAGAAAGAGAGAGAAAGCACATCACACAACTTTTATTACAGCACTTTGTTGTAATTGTTCTATTATTAGTTATTGCTGTTGTTCGCCTACTTTGCTCAATTTATAAACTAAACTTTATTATGTGTCTGTATGTACAGAAATAAAACATAGTGTACACAGTGTTTGGTGCTAGTCACAGTTTCAGGTATCTACTGGGGGCCTTGGAATTCATCTGTTAAGGATAAGGAGGAACTACGGTACTGTGAAATCCAGCTATTGCAAGGAAAGAATAAAAATCTTTAACATGGAGCGGCCCTCCAAATTCAGTAGGAGTTTGATAAACAGTCTATGTCACATTTTTTCCTGCTAAATATTGCTGTTGAATTTTTAGTTTTCTAAAACTAAATATTTATTTGCCAAAATGTCAACTCTCTTATTTACTCATTCAAAAAAAAAATAAAAATCTGTCTCTCTCCAACATGTGCTCAAAGACTTCCGGCTTAATATGGAAATGTAGAGAAATATATTCCAAGAATTTCTCCTCAAACGTTCAAGCCTTACCTGCCACTTCCCTTTTAGACCTGGCATTCTTGGCTTCTGTTGCCCAATTCATTAACTTCCTACAATTGCTTCTAGAGGGCTAAGGGTCTCCGGAGTACCAAACCATGGTCCACCTCTTGGCCACCATCAACCTGGGCCTCTGTGGCAGTCGCTATGGCTGAATGATGACTGCCACCCACAAATCTCACCTTCTTTGACCTCCATGGATCTCAAATTCCCTGATTCATTGTACTCTGTTGAACATTCCCTTTGTCCTTTGAGTCTTGCTCTCTCAGATGTTAGAGCCTCTGTTTTCTATGTTATATGTGATGATTTACTCAGCAAATACTCCTGTGACTTCTATGTTATCGCCTTTGGTACCAGGCCGACTTGGCTAACTGTCCAAACGATGGTCACCTTAAATATAGTCGGCTTCAACTCAATGTGTTTAAAGTTGAATTCATCATCTTCCTCCCAAACCTGGTTTCCCTTTCAAATAATCCATATCTATGGGTGGTATGGTGTCACAGCTTGTGCAATAAACTTTGGAATCATCACTCCTTCATCTTCTTTTTATTTTTTTCATAATTTCATCCCAAACTTTTCATGCTTTGGCTTTTAAAAAATCATTCCTGTTGAGCCATTTCTTTTCACTCCTATTCTATCACTTCAAACGAAAATGAATTGCCATTCTTTTAAAATTCCACACATACATTCCTTTTTTTTTTTTTTTTTCTGAGTTAGAGTCTCACTCTGCCACCCATACTGGAGTGCAGGGGCCGCTCCTGGCCACCGCAGCCTCGACCCGCTGGGCTCCGGCGATCCTTCCGTCTCAGCCTTCCAAGCACGCATACATTCTTTACACAAATCTCATGGCAAAACCGTTTTGGCTTGCAAAGCCCACCAGTCTCTCTTGCCAAGGCCACCCATATCCTACTGCTTCAAATCCAAATCCTCTCTTACCTGAATCAAGCCCGCTCTCAGTTGAGGTTGTTTTGTTCTGTGTAGTTAAAATAATCACATCCGAAATAAACATAGTAGTATCTCTAGTTCATGGTGTGTCTATGTTTTCTAAGACTTTTATTTACTCATTTTTGTGTTGGAACATAATTTCATGTGCTTCTGCATGACAATGATTTATTACCATAACCCTGCTTCAGCTTCTAACAACTGAAATCTTGTCCTTTTTAGCAGTTTCTCAAGTGATTCTTGTGGAGAAGAAAACCATCCTTTCATCTATATATGTTAATCATTTTCATTCCATTGTCTTCATAACCCTTTCTCTGAAACAGACACAAGATCAAGAGACGTTTTCCTTATTTCTTTTTATACCTTAATTTTTAAATTTTTAACCTTTTACCTGTTTCAAAGCATCTTATTTTTTACATCAAATTATTAAGCTTGAATTAAGTTCAGAAGATACCAACATTTTTTAATGCATTTCACTTGTTATCTTATCACAGTATAATTTGAGTCTCCATCTATTTACAAATCATTGCATTCTTCATCTTCCTAGTCTCATTTCCACAGTCAATGACTCCAGCCCCCTGTTATTCTCATATTCTCCCATATACCTTGAATCCTCTGAATGGTCCACTCCTGAGCTAACTTCATTCTGGTCTTATTACACTAATCACCCAGAATTAACCTAATTCTCAAATCCAGACAAGCTTATGTGCTTTTTTTTTTTTTTTTACATTTTCTCATGTTCATTCCTCTACTGGCCCTCTCTATACCCAACACACTTTGAATAAAGATTCCCAGATAATTGATTAGTAGTAAGTTAAAATAAGGACGGTTCATTCACTATTTCACTTGGTATACAATATCAGGGCATATTGTTACTCAATAAATACCCTATGATAGTGACAATAACCTCAGGTTCCTAGTATTATAGATGGTTAGCTATGATGATAGTCAAATATGCAAATCTTTGGGTACAAAAAAATTAATTTAAAGAACACTGCCTAGCCGGGCTGGGTTGCTCAGCCTGTAATCCCAGCGCTTTGGGAGACCGAGGTGAGTGGATTGCCTGAGCCCGAGGGTTCGAGACCCGCCTGGGCAACTTGACCAGACCTCATCTCTACAATAAATCAAAAAATCAGCCGGGTGTGGTAGCACATGCCTGTAATTCCGGCTACTTGGAAGGCTGAGGCGGAAGGATCGCCGGAGAGCAGCGGGTCGAGGCTGGGGTGGCCGGGAGCGGCCACTGCACTCCAGTGTGGGCGACAGAGTGAGACTCCAACTCAAAAACAAGCAAAAAAAGAACACTGCCTAAATCTTCTTTCATCTAAAGACAGATAAGCAAATGTATTACATAGAAGCTTCTACCCCGGCTCTCTAATTCCTATCGCTTTATTGCAGTACCCAACCCAGGCAAGTGGTGAGCAGCATACCAACAAGTGGGCTAGTTCTCCCAAGGCATATGGCATTTCCTGTTGGTAGTCTAAACATTTTTATGAACCAAATGCTCTAGACTGGTAGGTGAAATACAGCTTCAGTATAGGCGTTGCTATGGAGATGACCCATGGCCAAAAGCATCTAAATTTGTAGCAAAATATAGTGTATACTTGGCAAATTTGTCTCAGTATGAGATGACAACCAATTGCAATGATTCTGCCTAGATTTGCCTTAACTTTGTTTTTCTACATTCCCACAAAGTACATTGCATTTATATATGGGGGAAATGTAGCCCTTTGTATTATAATGAGGTTTGTTTATGAGGACATGTTCTAACAGCATATACCTTTAGTTACTTATTTATGTTTTTTTCAAACACCTTAGTAGGTACTTATGTGTATTTGTACATGAAAGAGAAAGGAGAAATATTTGTAACTGAATTTTTTTAAAGAATGTATTAAGAAGACACAAAAGCTCCCAGGAGTGGGAGGTCCCAAGGAGTTGCCATGAAGCTGAGTTATTTATTCACACTTCTGAACCACTAGTTGTGTTATTTTAAAGAGACATCAGATAGTCATAGAAGGATATGACTCGAAAATTATTAGCATAATATTCATAGCCGTGACTTCCATTCACCAATCATTATCAGAAGCTTTTCAAAAATATCTAAAGCCATGTCTCTAGTGGGAGCTTCAAATCATATACCCGATTGCCTAATCTCATTCCCATCTTGGATATTCTAGAAAGCCATAAGTAGAGTCACTATATTCCCAAAACCATCACTAGTCCATGCTGCCTGAGGTGAACAAATGCTGCCTCAGTCTAGAGTGTGACTCAAGTCTTCACTACTCCTTTCTTTTCTTTGTTTCCCACATAAAAATAATGATTAAGTCTCACCTGTGCTTTATACTAAGGACCTTATTTCAGTGTGGTAGCTAAAATAGTGTTCTTAAAAGGCTGAGGTGGAAGGATCGCCGGAGCACAGCAGGTCGAGGCTGCGGTGGCTGGGAGCGGCCACTGCACTCCAGTCTGGGCGACAGAGTGAGACTCCAACTCAAAAAAAAAAAAAAAAAAAAAAAGCGCCAAGAAGGAAATAATGGTATTTCTTAGATAGATAGATAGATAGATAGATAGATAGATAGATAGATAGATAGATGATAGATAGATGGATGGTACAGATAGATTTTCATTATACACAACCTTTCGTTTTTCTTAGACTTTCTCAGTCTTTTTTTTTTTTTTGAGTTGGAGTCTCACTCTGTCATTCAGGCTGGAGTGCAGTGGCACACTGCTCCTGACCACCACAACCTCAACCTACACAACCTCAAGCTACTGGGCTCAGGCGATCCTTCTGCCTCAGACTTCCAGATAGCTGGACCCACAGGTATGTGCCACCACACCAGGCTAATTTTTTGATTTATCGTAGACATGAGCTCTCACTATGTTGCTCAGGCTGATCTCCAACCCCAAAGTGCTAGGATTACAGGCTGGAGCCACTGCTCCTGGCCAGCATTAATTTTTAACACTAATGAGGTAAGACCTTTTAAAATTATCTATAACATATAAAGTGAAATGTAAGTTTTCCCATTCTAGCTACTGACAATAAGCACTATTCCTTTGCATGTGTGACTAGAAGGCATTTTGTCTCTATTTTTTCAGGTGATTTTTTTGTTTGTTTGTTTTTCTTTTTCTTTCTTTCTTTTTTTTTTTTTTTTTTGCCTTTGGTAGTTTTCTTGTGCAAGGTCTGATTAGTACTCAACTGAACACTGGGGAGAACTCTGGCAAATATCAACCATTCTCTCTCTCTCTTATTCTTTCCACTATTGTCTTTCATCATATTGATTTATCATATCTCTATTTGATCAAGTATGTTCACAGAAGTTTTCTTTCTTTTCCGTCTAAAGTAATCCTCATACTGCTACTATCATGAAACTTCTCTTTATTATACTTCTAACTTATTTCCATGTTTTATCTATATCTCTATCATACTTTTTCTTAGTTTATGTCTCTGTTTGGCTACAGCAAATTCTAAAGAATTTATCTAAGAACATGTCACTGTAAGGTAAAGTTATGAAAATATGATTTGAGTTTCATGCTTGATTAATACTGTGATGATTGCCTGAAAGCCAGTTTTTGAAAGCATTCCTCCATGGTCTTCTAGAATCTGGTGTTTTTGATAAAATATTTAAAATTTTCATATTGAAATATTAGACTTAAAATAGTTTCTAAGATAGTACAAAGTTTTCCTAAATGTCTTTCACCTAAATTTTCTAAAGCTGTCATTTTAATTAATGATGTTCCATTTGTAACAGCTGAGAAATTAACACTGATACAACAATATTAACCGTTATATAGACTTTCTCAGGGATTTTGTTAGTTGTTCAGCTGATTTATTTTCAGTTCTAGCATCCGATGCAGTACACTTTGTTGCATTTGATTTTTTCTGTCCTTTTAATACCCTCCAACTGACATTTCTTCACTCTTATCTTGTTTTTCAAGACTTTGACATTTTTGAATAGTGTGGCCAGGTATGTTGTAAAACATATCTCAGCCTTGCCTTGGCTGATGTTTTCTGATGATTAGACTTGGGTTATGGATTTGTGGGAAGAATGCCACAGAAGTGAAGTGCCCTTCTCATCTAAGAATTTTGATGGACCTCTGATCCATATCTTTTGTAAGTGATCAGATTTTCCTTTGAGGATATTTTCTGTGGTTCCAAGAGATATTTTCAAGTATGAGTCTTTTCATTCGTATGTCGGGTTCTTATTGAATTCTTTTTGATGTGCCTGTTTGTATATTCAAGCTCTGGAAAACTCTCATTTATTTCTTTTGTGATATGTCCTACTTTTGTTTATATTTGTCCTCCCTTAATCTTATTTATATCAACATTTATTAGCTGTTTGTGTATATGGTATCTTGAGTTGCTTTTCTTTTCTGAGTAAATTGGTCCTGAAGATAACTTACTCAGAGACTGGTTTTTATTGGTCTTTTCCCAAAGTTTAAAGGGTAAAATTCACAAATTTTTATTTCTAATGTCCACACGTTCAAGACTGAAATACAGGGTGGCATAATTTTGGCTTTTTCCTCTTCTTCTTTTAATAATTAAAAAGTCATGTAGTCCTATTTTTGCCTTTGAATACTTCAAAAGAGTGACTTATAATTTTCAGCATTCTTTGTCCCCTTGTGTCCCACAGCTGCTAGGGGTAAGCATACTCATTGTATGCCTTGGCTTTCTCTCCACAATCCTAAAAGAATGACAGCCAATAGTTGGGTCATTTTGACACCAGACACTGTAACGCAAAGCGTGGCTATATTTTCTCTGGCGAGCTGGGAAGATGGACTACAGTTGATATTGACAGGAGGGGTTTCAATTACCAGCTCCTCAACTCTGGGTCATTTTGGTCCCAGTAAGGCCCCCAGCCACCAGCATGAGGTAATATTTCCTTTGTGTTCAGTCACACATTTCACGACTAAGTTCTAGTCCATTAGATAAAAGTTAATTTCATAATTTTAATTTCCTCATTAAAGTAGGTCATATGCAGAAAACATAAATTGAAGACAGTCTCCCAGATTTTCATATTGTGGTTTACTTACTCTGGTTTCCTTATTCAATATTGAGTTACTTCCAAAAACATTTTCAATGGAAATTCTAGAGCCTTTTTAAAAATCAGTCCATCAAATGCAAACAACGTGCTAAGCAAATTAAGGATTTTTATCCTTAAATACAAATCTTAGTTCTCAAAACTGAAGCCAAGAACGATTTTTACAGCTAATTCTACGTAATTGAGAGGCTGCTTATACAGGTTACACACTGCCTTGACGAGGTCCTTTTTTTTTTCTTAAGCTGCTAATTTCACTTATATCAGTATTAGTGGCTCTATATGATGAAGAAAAGGTATTGAGTTTCCTTTTTCTGGAAGTTCTGTTTTTTTAAAAAAAATCACAAATGTGAGGGTTCAAACAAATGGCTAATATTTTTTAGATGATCACAAATTATAGCAACTTCCTAACAAACATTAGTGAGGACACAAGAAGTAGCCCTATATTTATTTTGTCCTGTACATTTCCTTTTGGATAAATACATGGTCTCGTTAGTTAAACTGACATTTGACATAATTTCAAAAACTATGGCAATTTTCATTTATTAGAAACACTGACTGCTGATGCAGCTTTTCTTTAAAGCAGACTTTATCCTATGACATGGAGATGCAAAATCTCCTCACTGGGAATGAAGGACCAGGTACCTAAGTGTCCTGAGGAGGCCTGTCTCCCATGTTATACTTCAAAAGCCAAATATGTTATTTAGTCTCAGACGTGTCCCTGCTTTTTGCTCCCTAGTTGATTTAATATCCCCATACATTCAACTTCCAAGCTGTACTCACTGGATACACAATGCTCTGGGGTAGTTTGAAGATGACTTTAAAACCAAAACAAACATCTTTGATTATGTTTGGCAATTTAGTCTATGGTGGCTCTCTGGAATGCAAGTTTCTTAAAGTTTGGATGTTTTATTTTTAAAATGTAGGGAATTCTCAACGACTACGATGTGTTTGTGTGGTAGGAGAAAACCAAGGCTTTGGAGTAACATATAGATTCACAATTAACTTTAATTTTTTTATGTATGTATGTATGTATGTATTTATTTATTTTAAGACAGGATCTCTCTATGTTGCCAAGGCTGGTTTCGATCACCTGGTCTCAAGGAATCCTTCCACCTCAGCCTCTTCATGTGCTGGGATTATAAGTCTGAGCTACTGAGCTTGGCCTAACTTTACTTCTTTTACTGATATTGGAGGAACATGGGAAAAGTTGCTTAAATTCAAATATCTTTTCCAATGTATATGTGGGAATGTTCTTATATATCCAAATGTTTGTCATGAAGATATTTATTAATGGTAAATTAATAAATTTACATAGTTGCACAGTATCTGGCATTTAGAAGTACTCAATTATTTATATAAATATAATATAAAAAGAATATAAATTTCCATTCTTTTTCTTTTTTTGCTTTAAAATTTTTTATTTTAAAGATGTGGGGTACAATTCAGGGTGAGTTATAAAGATCATTTCCATTCCTGACGACATAAAAATATTTTTAAAAGTCCAGACTGTTCAGAAAAAATTAAGATTTAATTTAAAATAAAATTTTGTAAAAAGGAAACATGAGTGTGAAGGAAAATCATGTTAACTACAAACCTGGTCAGGCTATGAGAAGCCCGAGCAGAATTCTTATGCCTCGTAAATGATTTATACTCTATAAGAATTAAAACACTCAGCACTTCCTCTTGTCTCTTTTCGTCTATGCAGATACATTTGGTAAACAGTCTCATTTCCTCTTTGCATCTTTTTTTCTTCCCTTCATTGTAATAATGACCTGTAAGTACAAGAAAAATTACTGTCAGGTAAAAGTCTTTTTAATAGATCCTGCAATAAAAATTATAATTACTTTAAAGCGGTAGAATTGGAATCCTAATAGGTAATACTCGACATGTTCTTCCTAAACACTCCTTTAACTCCTCAGTGATATTTTTCTGAAGCTCTGAAACTTTCCCCTTTTAAAGATCTGACATATAAAATATGTGCACTCTTCCACTAGAGATAAGAGCCACTTTAATCCCATATTTTATTATTGTAGGGATAGATAAGTGGAAAGATAGGTGATGTCAAGCACTCAAATGATCAGACCTATAAAGGGCTAGATATAGAAAGGCATAATTTTCCAGATCTCTCCAATATGTGACCTATTATCACGCTACAGGACAAAATACAAAGAAGACCCAACTCTAAGAATTAAGGTTCAGACCATATCTCTGGAGAGTGAATGCTCAGCTATGACCTCACAGTTGGCGCTTACTCTATGCCCTGTTGATGTTAGATTTGTCTACAGGACACATAAAATCCAGCTTCTGGGGAACTGGAAAGAGGTCATTGCTAAATTATGTGGAGCCAGTCTTTCCGTAAAAATAAGAATTAGCATTTTGTTTTTAAATTTTGTAATGACTGGTACTGCACTAATGACTCTACATAGATAATCTTGTTTACTTTATTCAATAGTTCGTTGTTTACTGTCTTATTATTCCTCTCATTTTATAGCTGTGGAATCTGTGGTTTAAAATGGCTGAGTAACACTGTGGAGAGTGTCTGTTCAATGCTCAGGGACCCTCATACGGATACCCACCTCTTCATTGTTGTTGAATGCTGTTTTTCCATAGAAGCCAACGTATAGATGAGGTTGTCTTGGTATACCCAAGCATCTGAAAATAAATCCTTTTCCACTGGAGTCTCTGGAAGCTCATATCCTTTCTAGTAAGCCAGAATAAAATTTTAAAAATTCATGGAATGTTATATTTTTATGTTATGGTGACCCCTTGAACTGTATACCCAAGGTTTCCTGTTAATAATCAGTCACTTTTCAGAGACAATTTTTACCACGATGCATGATGCTGACGATGACACTGAATTATTTAGCTTTGTACTTGATTATCTAAAACAATGTTTCTTTGATTTCCGTCCAATACATATTTATTGAGGGCCGTCAATGTGCCAGGCACAGATGTTAGTGTGAAATGCAACATTGTGGTTTAATGGAGTAACACAGATTGTGAAATGTGTCACCTGTCTAGAATGTACACTGGATAAAAAACAAGGGGCACTTGGCTCACCCTGGAGAGAGAGGAGAAGCTCTCCAAATTTGCTGATCTAAAAGGACAAATCTTGAAGAATGAGCAGGGGTCAACGAGATGGACAACAGAGGTGAAAACATGCTGGAGTGTGGCGTCTGTGTGAACAAAAGGACCCGTGATCTATATACATTTCTGGAAGTGTTAGGAATGTAGTATGAGCACAGTGAATACTACAGCAAAGGCTACAAGAAAGAAGCCTGGAAAGGTAGGGAAGTAAGGATACTGACAAGCGATCCTGAAGAGTTGGGTTTTTTCATTAAGAGCACTTGGGTGCTTTGCATAGAAAAGTCACATGACAATATAAAAATCTGTAAAATACCACTCTGGTGAAGTGTTTATGATTTTGAAAAGGGTGTAACATTGTCCTTTGCTTTACTCCTCGGGACGATTTGGCTTTGTATATTTGGCTAAAGAGAGCATTACGAAACTGAAGACCAACAAAATGGTTCAATGGTTTCAAGAACACAGGAAAATCCAGATTAAAAGATGTCGGGGCTGTCACCATACTTCCTGGCTTTGACCCCCTCTCCCACCTTGTGGAGGTGAATCTTCTCTTTCTCTCTCTCTTGTTCTAATTTACTTTTTTTTAATACATATTTTCTATTTTAAAATTGTGGGGTACAGTTAAGGGTTAGGAATACAAATATGCATTGTGCAAGTACCCTTGTTGATGAGGTGTGCTCCCCCGTCCCCAGACAGATATTGACCACCGTTATTTACTTTAAACAAACTATATTTTCTAATCTAAAAAAAAAAGATGATGGAGGGAACCAATAGGAGAGGAAATGTGGTTTGAAGCGTCTTGTCTCCACCTTAGAAGAAAGAAGTCAGAAAGTAGAGGGAGGGCATCCAGATGGCCCTTCAGTAAGGCTGACGCTACAACATATACCACCATCCCATGAAGCAGAAGGGATTTTATCAACCAGACCAACCAGTTTATTTAACAGTGCACGCTCACCCTATTGAACGACTCAAAGAAGATTCACTTATCATATGCAGTCACATTTTCAAACACTGAACCTTTTAAAAACCATTCTAAAAAAAGAAGCATGAAACACCATTTTTCAAGTATACAAATCCTACCTCATAGTATGGTAAAATATATATATATATAATCTGGGAAATACATCTAGGAAGATGCAAAAGGAATTTCAATGGCACAGTTTACGAAAGGAGATACAACAGCTACAGTTTGCAAAAGGAATGACAACAGCCACCGTTTTCCAAAGTTTGCAAAACCTTGAACTAAGCCATTCCTGCACTCAGTACTTCTTTTCTCTACCAATGTATCTTACTACTTTGAACTATGTAGGTCTGTTATCTCCACCATCCATATTTGTTTGTTACAGGCTCCTTAGGTCAGGAGAATATTTCGGAGTATTTTGGCTTTTCCTGTCCAGTGCCTAGAACTTTGTTTTCACATAGTAGCAGGTCTATAGATATTTGCAAGTAAAAAAATATATACGACCTTAAACCCAAGTAAAACACCTGAGTCAAACTCTGAGAGTAGAATCTGCTCCTGTGCTCTACAGTTGATAGCTGGAAACTGGGCTAACTGGACTGTACCTTGAGTTCGGGTCTGTAAGGTGCAAGAATGAGTACACTGATGACAAGAAGTGACTGGGGATGCCCCGAGAAAGCTTAGTGTGAGGAACTTTGTATGAGAGTTCTGTTTTCTTTTTCTCTTTTTTCTTTTAAGAGCAGGTGGCAATCTCTTCTTGTATAATCAACTTCCAAACCTACATTTTTTGGTGTGTGTCATAAAACTGGCAGATTTTTTTCTTAATTTAAAATACGTAGAAACCTTGTCTGTACAAAAAATAAATAAATAAAAATAAAAATTAGCCAGTCGTGGTGGTGCATGTCTGTATTCCCAGGGACCCCGTAGGCTGAGGTGGAAGAACCACCCAAACCCAGGAAGAGGAAGCTGCAGCGAGCTGTGATCGAGCCACTGCACTCCTGCCTGGGCAACAGAGTGAGACCCTGATCAAACAAATGAAAGCAAGC
The DNA here is from genome assembly GCF_000164805.1 of Carlito syrichta. Taxonomy (NCBI): domain Eukaryota; kingdom Metazoa; phylum Chordata; class Mammalia; order Primates; family Tarsiidae; genus Carlito; species Carlito syrichta. The sequence goes on from NW_007118362.1 coordinate 225,291, forward strand.
AAGAAAAAGTCATTTTGGCTGGAGCTGCAAATGCCGTTCTGTTGCATGAATATATTGTGACATGAATATATTGTGTAGGGATAAAGTATGGGTTTTTAAAAATGCTTTTATTATTTATTTGTTGTTATTTTCTTTTATTTTGGAGTTGTGGGGTGCATGTGAGGATGCGTTACACAAGTAAGTCATATAAGAGTGTGGTTTGGACTTGGTCTCTTTCCCCTAATTGTGGTATGCAGTGTGTTGCCATGTGAGTGTGCCCATCACCCCAGTAGTACACACTGTACCCAATAGGTAATTTCTCATTCCTCACGCATTCCCACTCTCTCACCTTTTGGAGTATCAAAGTCTGTTATTCCACTTTATATGTCTGTGTGTACTCATAGTTCATCTCTAACTTATCAAAACATAAAGTATTCAACTTTCTGTTTCTGAGTCATTTCCCTTAAGTTGATGGTCTCTAGTTCCATCCATGTTGCCACAAAAGACACAATTTAATTCCTTTTTTATGTCTGAGTAGTATTCAACGGTGTGTGTGTGTGTGTCATGTTTTTAAATCCAGTCATCCTTTGATGGACACTTAGATTGATTCTGTCACTTTGCTATTGTGAATAGCAATGCTATAAACAAACAAGTGCAGGTGTTTTTTTGACCTAATTACTTCCCCCCCATTTGAGCAACCACCCAGTAGTGAGATTGCTGAACCAAAAGGTATTTCCATTTCTAGTCCTTTGAGAACCAAAAATGGTTTCCGTAGAAGATATATTAATTTATATTTCCACGAATAGTGTATAAGCATTCTCTTTTCTCTGCATCCTCATCACCATATGTTATCTTGATTTGTTTTGTCTTGACATTTTAAAATTGTCATTCTGGCCGGACATGGTAGCTCATAAGTATGTAATGCCAGCACTTTGGGAGGCTGAGGTGAGAAGATTGCTTGAGGTTAGGAGTTCAAAACCAGCCTAGTCAACATAGCAAAGCCTCGTCTCTACAATTTAAAATTATATATATATATTTAGCTGGCGTGGTGGCATGCATCTGTAGTCCTAGGTACTCAGAAGGTTGAAGGTGGAGTAAGCAGTGATTGAGTCACTGCACTACAGCCTGGGTGATAGAGTGAAACCCTGACTAAAACAAATAAGCAAAGGAATAAGAAAGAAATAAAAGAAAAATTTAAAAACTCATTCTGATTAGTGCAAGATGGCATCGCATTGTGGTTTTAATTTGCATTTCTGTGATGATTTGGGATGTTGAGCATTTTTGCATATGCTTGTTGGACATTTGTGTCTTCTTTTGAAAAATGCCTGCTTATGTCCTCTGTCCACTTTTTTTTAAACCTTTAATTTTTTTATTTTAGTGATGTGGGGTACAATTCAGGGTTAGGTGTACAAATGTTCATTATACAGGTACCCTTTTTGATGAGGTGTGCTCCCCCTTCCCTAAGGCAGATTCCCACTACTGCCAATCCCACCTCCCTCTCCTCCCACTCCCTGCAGTTTCCCGCTACTGCCAATCCTTTTCTTATAGTATTGTGATAGTTATTCAAGGTCTGCTTATGAGTGAGAATATGTGATACTCAGTTCTTTGTTTCTGTGAAACATCACTCAGTATTATAGACTCTAAGTCCATCCAGATTGCTGTAAAGTTCATGATTTTGTTCTTCTTTATGGCTGCATAATATCCCATCGTGTGTATGTACCACATTTTTTTTTAACCAGTCTACTTTTGATGGGCATCACAGTTGGTTCCATGTTTTTGCTATTGTGAACCATGCTGTGATAAACATATGTGTGCAGGTATCTTTTTTATAGAGTGATTTGAGCTCTTCCGGGTATATTCCCAGTAGGGGGATTGTGGGGTCATATGGAAGGTTGATTTTTAGATCTTTTAGGAATCGCCACACTGTTTTTCACAGAGACTGTACTAGTTTACATTCCCACCAACAATGTAGAAGTGTTCCCTTTTTGCCACATCCTCTCCAGCATCTGTTGTTTTTTGAGTTACTGATGATGGCAATCCTGACTAAAATTAGATGGTATCTCATTGTTGTTTTAATTTGTATTTCTTTGATGACTAGTGAGGCTGAGCATTTTTTCCTGCATCCATTGGCTGCTCATATGTCTTCTTTTGATAACTGTCTGTCCACTTTTTAATAAAATTATTTATGTTTTCTTGTTAAGTCCTTTGAGTTCCTTGTAGATTCTGGATATCAGGCTTTGTTGAATGCATTGTTTGCAAATATTTTCTCCCATTATTTAGGTTGGTTGTTTACTCTGTTGAATATTGCTTTTTCTGTGTAGAAGTTTTTTAGCTTAATTAAATTTTGTCTATTATTATTTTTGTTGCATTTCCTTTTGAGGATTTAATCATAAATTATTTACCTAGACCTGTGTCCAGAAGAGTTTTTCCTAGGTTTTCTTCTAGGATTTTTACAATTTAGGGGTTTAAGCTTTTAAGTCAAGATTTTTACAGTTTTAAGTCTTTAATACATCTTGAGTTGACTTTTATATTTGCTGAGACACAGGGCTTCAGTTTCATTCTTCTGCAGACGGTTCTCTCATTTTCTCAGGTCCATTTGTTGAACAGGATGTCCTTTCCCCAGTGTATATTTTTGTCAACTTTGTCAAAGATAAGTTGGTTGTAGGTATGTGGCTTTGTTTCTGGGTTCTCTATTCTGTCTCATTTTGATATGTGTCTATTTTTATGCCAGGATCAGGTTGTTTGGATTACAATAGCCTTGTAGGATAACTTGAAGTCAGGAAATACAACATTGTGAGTATTTTAATTATTTATTTTCAACTCATTTTCTGTTATATTGACAAAGGTCACATTGAAGACAAAAGGAAAATCAATAATATTTAGATTAAAAAAACATGAAATCTCAACGTAAGCATTTCTCTTCTTTCGGTCTATTTACACAGCTTCATCTTCACATGACCTGTAGCCCAGTGATGCAGGCAGCCTTCAGTCAACTTTCAAAGTCTTTCAATTCATGAAACATTCTGGATACTTACATTTGCCTTAAACATACCTAAGCTGTAAACACACACACACACACACACACACACACACACACACACACACACACACCACACACATACACACGGGCCAGGGGGTTGAGAGAGGAGAGAGGGAGGGAGATTTTTTCTCTAAATTTCCCATGATATTAGATTGATGATTTTTTATGAAATTATTTTCTTCCTAGTTTATTAATGATGTGCTGCTCACATTGAGTGTGTGCTATACAACTCTGTGTTATGTATGTTAAGTATTTGAAACAATTTAGTTAATTGTACATATCTTGTGTAGCATCCTTTTCTATGGAGTCATGAGGATGCAATTTATGTCTGCTTTTTTAACCATGATATACAAACGTTCTTTCAGAGAGTATGAATATAATTTAATATTTGGTGAATGCATAAGAATAAAGATAGTATAAATATCTTTGAAATATCACTTATTACTCTTTAACCAAGTATTCTATTGGCAAACTTTAAGTTGTAGTTGTGTAGAAATAATTACAGATTATTCATTGGTACACATGGTGTAGCATTCACTATATACTTTCATCTTATCACATGCTAAAAGGAGATTTTTAAGTCATCATTCTGGTAATTGTTTATGAAGCCACAGATAAAAAATATTGCCATAAAATAGTTAAAAGTGTCTCCTTTTTAAACTACTCTATTTAGGAAAAATTGCTACAAAATGCATTTTAGTGTTTCAAATGTACCATTTAGTATGTTTTGGCATATGTTTACTCTCTTAAAACTATGATTTTGATCAAGATAATGAACATATTCATCACCCCTAGAAGTTTCTTCTCATTCTATTGCAAACTTTCCCTTCTGTACCTTCCTGATCCTGACTCCCCCATCCCAAGGCAACCATTGATCAACTTCTTGATCCTATATGTTAGTTTGCGTTTCCTGGAATTTCGTATATAGAGAGAACTGTAGAGTGTTCATTTCTGTATGTGAATTCTTTCCGTCAGAATGATTGTTTTGAGATCCATTCACATTGTTGTGGGTATCAGTATTTCTTTCATTTTTATTGTTTAGTAGTATTTCATTGAATGAATATGCTACATTTTGTACATTCATTCATTTCTTAAAGGACATTTGGGTTGTTTTCAAATTTTATCCATTACAAATTAAAGTGCTATGAACATATATGTATGTACAAATCTTTGTATGAACATATGCTTTCATTTCTTCAAATCTAATACCTAGAATGAAAATGAATATATTTTATGGTAGGTATTACTTTTAAATTTTAAACAATTGTCACATTTTTTTCCCAAAGTAACTTCATAATTTTATATTTTCACCAGTTAAGTGTGAAAGTTCCAGTTCCCTCAATATTCTTGACTAAAATTAGTATGGCCAGTGTTTTGAAATGCAGCTATTCAAATAGGGCTATAGCGGTATCACAGTGTACATTTATCCAAACTTTTCTAATCACTATTATATTTAATATACTTAATGTATTTATTGCTATCTATCTATATATCTTCTTTGATGAAGTGTCTGTTCAAATCAATTGTTATTTTTAGATTTTGAGAAATTTTTAAAAATTATTTTGAATACAAGTTATTTAATAGATATATATAAAAATTGGTGAATAATTTCTCCCAGTCTGTGGTTTGTCTTTTTTTTAAAGGGCAGAGCTTTTATTTGTGATGAATTATAAATTTTCAATTTATTCTATTAATGATCAAGCAATAGCATCTGTACTTAGCTCAAAGTCACAGATATTTTTTCTAAAAGTTTTGTAATTTTATGTTTAATATTTTAATGTATGATAAAATTTGATTTAATATTTTATATAGGGCAAGGTAGGAATCAGAGGGTTTTTACACGTGGATATACAATTAGTCTGGCACCATTAGTTTAAAAGACCAGCCTTCCTCCATTTAATCATCTATCAAATTTTCTTCATAAAAAAAGTTTTCCATAGTGAGCAGGTCTATTTCTGGAATGTCTGTTTTGTTCTCTTGATCTATTTGTCATCTTATAATAAGTCTTGAAATCTAATAGTGTTAGTTCTTCAAGTTTGTCTTTTTATCTAAGGTACTTTGACTATTTTAGATCTTTTGTATTTCTGTGTTTATTTTAGAACTAATTAATTTCTACCCCAAAAATTGCCTGAAATTTTAATGAGTAAAAATACTTATATCCCTTCCTTTCTAATCTTGATGACTTTTTTCTTTTTTTCCTGATCTCACTGATTAAAAACTACAATCAAATGTTAATTAAAAGTAGGGAGAGTGACATCTGTTTTGTTTCTCATCTTCGTGGAAAAAGATTCAATATTTTATCATTAAGTTTGATGTTAGCCGTAGGCATTTCTTATGCCATTTTACAGATTGAGATATCTGTATTCTAACTTTGCTAAGAATACTTATCAAGAATATATTGTTTATCAATATGGAAAATTGTAGATTAGTTTTCAAATATTAAACCAAATTTTGTTATTTTATTTATTTCATAGTGCCCTTTATGTACATTGCTAGATTTGATTTTTTAAAATTTTGTTTAAAACGTTTTTTATTTTTGCTCATGAGCAACACAAATCTGTTTTCTTTTCTAGCAACATATTTGTTTTTCCCTTTTGAGTGTTTTAGAAGAGTTTGAGTAGAATCGATATTATTTCTTCCTTTAATATTTGGTAGATATCACCAATGAAACCACCATCTGGCCGAGAGAGAGAGAGACAGAGAGAGAGAGAGAGAGAGAGACAGAGAGAAAGAGAGAGACAGAGAGAGAGAGAGAGAGAGAGAGAGAGAGAGAGAGAGAGAGAGAGAGAGAGAGGTGGGTGAAGTGAAGTTTTTAACTGCAATGTAGAGTACTTCAGGTAATCCATTTGCTATTGGTTGACCACTGGCATTTTGTGTTTTCTCAAGAAATTTGTTTACCTTTGCTAAGATATCAAATTTCTCAGCAGGCAGTTACTCACAGTCTTCCCCTATCTAGACCCTAAAGTCTATGGGTGCTTTAGTGATGTTAACTTTTCCATTCTTTGGAAACTTGGTACTGCTATTTTTTTCAGATCTTTCTGATTAGATATTCATCAATTGTATCAGATCTCTCAGAGAACCAGCCTTATTTTTTTTTTTCCTCTTTTAAATTTTATTTTAAAATTGTGGGGTACGGTTCAGGGTTAGGTATACAAATACTCACTGTGCAGGTACCCCTGTTGATGAGGTGTACCCCCCTTCCCCAGGCAGATATCGACTACTGTCAATCCCAACTCCCCATCCCCCCACCCCCCCACAGTTTTTTGCTACTGCCAATCCTTTTCTTACAGTATTAAGGTATTTGTTCAAGGTTAATTATGAGTGAGAACACGTGATTCTTAGCTCTTTGTTTCAGTGAGAGATCACTCAGTATTCTACACTTTAATTCCATCCAGGTTGCTGTGAAGAGAACCAGCCTTATTTATCGAATTTATCTATGCTTTTTATTTCCTAGTTTATTGATTATTATTCTGATTTTAATTATTTCTTCTCTTCTATATACATTGTGATGAACTTGGTTATTCATTTCTACTTTAAGCTGGAAATTAAAATCAATAATTTTAAGTGTTTTTTTTTCTAGTATAGATGCTTAGTATTATATATATGCTAAATTTTCAGTTTTATTTAGCTCAAACATTCTTAGATTTCCGTTTTGATTTTTATTTGACACATGGGTTGTTTTTAAATATGTTATCTAGTTCCCGAATAATTTAGGCATGCCCAGGTATATTACTGTTATTTCATTCAAATTTAATTTCATTTTCACCAGAAAACATACATTTTATGGTATAAATTAGAACTTCTTGTATTGTTCAAAATGTAATCTACTTGGTAAAAATTACATATGAACTGAAGAATAATATACATTATTTCTACAATTGTTGAAAATAATGTTTTATAAGTGCCAAGTGGGTTAATTTGAGTGAGATAGTTGTTCAAGTCATTCATATTCTTATCGATTTTCTATTTCTTTTAGCAATTACTTAGGGTGAATATTAAAATATCAAAACATATATAGAATGCTCTAGTTTTTTTTAGTTCTTTAAGCTTTTATGTAATGAATTTTATTTTGGATAAGAACACATAATGTAAATATATCATCTTAACCAGTTTTTAAGCTTCAAGTTTAGTAGTTCTTTTTTTTTTTCTTTTCTTTTTTTTTTTTAAGTAGGAGTCTCACTCCATTGTCCAGGATGGGATGCAGTAGTTCACTCACAGCCACCCCAGAGTCGACCCACTGGGCTCAGGGGATGCTTCCTCCTCAGCCTTCCAGGCATGCGTTACCACTTCCCAGTTAATTTCTTATTTATTGTAGAGATGAGGTCTTACTAAGTTGCCCAGTCTGGTCTTGACCCATGGGCTTGCTGATCCCCTCACCTCAGCCTCCCAAAGTCCTGAGGTTACAGGCTTGAGCCACTCACCATGCCCAGTCTCAGTAGTTTTAAGTATAGTCTTGTTGTTGTAAAACAAAGCTTCAGAATTTTTCAACTTGCATGTTTGCAGATTTTTATACATTGAACAACAAAACTTATCTTATTTTTGGATGAAAGCATTTAGTACTAATTCTTTTTAAATTTATTTTTATTATTTACTAATTTATTTATTATTGAGTAGTAGTCTCACTCTGTGTAATTTTTTTTATATTTATTTATTTATTTATATTATTTATTTATTTATTTTTTATTGAGTAGTAGTTTCACTCCGTCTCGCAGGCTGTAGAGCAGTGACACGCTCACAGCTACTGCAGCATAAACCTGCTGGGCTCAGATGATCCTTCTGCTTCAGTCTTCCAAGTAGCTGGAACCACAGGTGCGCACCACCACGTCCATTTAACTTTGTGAATTATTGTAGAAATGAGGTCTCACCGAGTTTCCCAGGCTGGCCTCAAACCCCTGGATTCAGGCAATTCTCTCGTCTCCATCTCCGAAAGTGCTGAGATTACAGACGTGACCCCTCATGGCTGGCTAAAACTCACCTTCTTTACCTCCCTATAGCCCTTCGTAACCACTGTTCTACTTTCTGTTTCTATAAATCTGTGCTATATACTAAGTGGAGTCATACAATATTTGTCATTTTGTGACTTAGCATAATGTCCCCAAAGTCCATCCCTGTTGTACCATGTTACTTCTTTTTTGAGGCTGAGTAATATTCTACTCTACATATTGTTGACATTTTGTGTACTCATTCATCTGTCAGTAGACACGGTGGTTGCTACATCTCTTGACTATTGCAAATAGTGCTGCCATGAACATGGGTGTGCAAACATTCTTCAGTTTCCTGTTATCAGTTATTTGGGGTGAGTACCTATTTAAGATCATAATGTCTGTGAAATGATGATTTTTCTTCTTTAATTCCAAACTGGAAGCTATTTATTTATTATTTTCTTGCCTTATTGCTCTGGCTAGAACTCCTAATATTATGTTGAATAGAGGAGACAAGAGCAGGATCCTTATCTTGTTTCTAATCTTAATTTAAATATTTCGATATGTTACCTAAGAGTGTGATTTTCAACCGTGGACTTTTTAAATGATTTTTTTGAATATTATTTACTTTCTTTTATTGGGCAGTGCTTCCCTGTTCCTTGGTATGCCTTGCATTTTTTTGACTGGGATTTGGGTATTTGGAAAAATATCCTGTTTCAGGATACTGGCATATTGGCTTTGTGCAGGAAAAGACTTCCTCTATAAGACTGTTTGGAAGTTCTCGGCCCTCTCACTTCTATCCTTATTTTTTGCACTCCTCCTCCCCTCAACATCTGCCAGTAAAACTACAAGTTCAGTGTGCTGCTTTCCTCTTTTCAACAGCTCCTAAACTCTGGTAGCAATCTTATCAATGCCCCAGTTCAAGTTACACAGAAACCAGCCCCTTGGGCCATTCTAGGCAAGCCAGAATGTTGAATGTGTGACCCATTCATTTGTTTTCTCCTTGAGAAAAGAGTCCCGTGTGAGTGGTGTCCTCCTAGTTGCTCCATGCTGTGCTGTGTGGAGAAGGAACACAAATAGATGTGTCAAATGCTACAATGTTTTGTCTCTTTCACTGGAATCTTGTCTTGGGTTTTCAGTGTTCTGGGTTTTGTAGCTTGTCAACTGGTCTTTGGAGTTCTCATAGAAGTAGTCTGGTTTATGTATTGTTTTTAACTCAGTGATACTTTCAGGGAAGAAGTGTCTATATCTTCTTATTCTGTCATCATGGTGATGTCACTCACTACTTAATGTATTTTGAATCTTTCTTATTATGTCCCTAATAATTTTTTTTTTTTTTGAGTTGGAGTCTCACTCTGTTGCCCAGACTGGAGTGCAGTGGCCGCTCCCGGCCACCGCAGCCTCGACCTGCTGGGCTCCGGCGATCCTTCTGCCTCAGCCTTCCAAGTAGCCGGAATTACAGGCATGCGCCACCACGCTCGGCTGATTTTTTGATTTATTGTAGAGATGAGGTCTCGCTGCCCAGGCGGGTCTCGAACCCGCGGGCTCAGGCAATCCACTCACCTCAGCCTTCCAAAGGCGCGGGATTACAGGCTGAGCCACCGAGCCCAGCTAGTCCCTAAGAACTTAAAATGTTATGTCTTTTTGATGAATTTAATGCCTTTCATCATGAAGTAAACTTTTTGAGAATGATTACATTCTTTCTTCTGAAATCTGTTCTTTTATATATTAATATGTCACCCCAAGTTTATCCTAATTAGTGTTAAGGTAGTATGTTTTGCACACTTCTATATGAAGAAGAAAATATACATCTCATTTTGTAGCGTAGGCTGGAGTGCAGTGGCCTGATTATGGCTCTGTCTCCTGGGTACAGGCATTCCTTCTGCCTCAGCCTTCTGAGTAGCTGGGACCATAGGCATCTGATTTCTTTGTAGATACATGGTCTCGTTATGTTGCCTAGGCTGTTCTCAAATTCCTGGGCTCAGGTAATTCTGCTTCAGCCTCTCAGAGTGCTGGTATTACAGACATGAGCCACTGCACCCGGCTGGATATCCTAATTACTCTTATTTGATTATTCCACATTGTATACATGTATCAAAATATCCCAGGTACCCCAAAAATGTACGACTATGATATAACAATACAAATAACAACAAACGAATAAATGGCATATCTCATAGACAGAATATAGTTGGTTCTTACTTTTTAAAAAATTCAATATAACAGTAACCAAAAACCAAAAGTATTTGTATCCTCTAAAGCCATTAAAATAAAAATAATTAAGTAATTATGAAACTCATTTTCTTTTAATTTGAGACCTTTTAATTTAGACTATTTTCATATAATGGTATTATTCATAGGCTTTTGTTTAAGTCTATTATCTAATTTTTTTCCCTATATTTTCCATGTGTCTGTGTCTGTGTGTGTGTATGTGTGTGTGTACATTTACCTTTTCCATGTGTCTGTGTCTGTATGTGTGTGTATGTGTGTGTGTACATTTACCTTTTCCCAATATTTTTGCTTTCTTTTCTATTAATTTTATATAATTTTTATGCTTGCCTTTTATTCTACTTTTTAGTTTAATGCATAGAGCATTTGGCTATGTAATTTGAGTTGGTTGATTTAGTGTTTATGATACACAATTTTACTGTATCACAGTCTACTTTCAGGTGATATTATATTATGCTAACTGTAATATAAAAACTTATTTTGGTGGACTTCCTTGTCTCTTCCAAATTTGTGCTAATGTCACCAGGAGTTTATAATTGCTAATGTTCTTAACACACTTGCATAAATCAATATTTCCAGTGATCTCATTTTGCTTCTGCCTGAAAGACTTCTAATATTTTTGATAGTGAGTGTCTGCCGGTGATTAATTCTATCAGAATTTACATGTTGAGAAAGTCTTTATTTCAATTTCTGTTTCAAAGATACATTTTGTTGGATACAGAATTCTAGTTTATGGTGTTTCTCTTTCAGTGCATTAAGAAGGTTGCTCCACTCTTTTTTCGCTTGGATTGATTCCAATGATAGATTTACTATCAATTTTATTTGTTTGTGTTCCATCTTTGGCTTATTTAAAATTTTTCTTTATTACTATCTTTAGCAAATGATTATGATATATGTTGGTATTCTCTTCATTTTTCTTTTGCCTGAGATTCTTGAACTTCTGGAGTCTGCATGTGTATAGCTCTCATTAAGTATGAAAACTTTTTGACTATTTCTTCAGTCATTTTTTTTTCATGCTTTCCACTCTCCATTTTTTCCCTCCTTTAAGGAAATTTTATTATGCATATATAAGATTACTGGAAGTTTTTTTGGTGTTTATTGACTTTTTTCTAGTTCTAGTTTGAATTGCTTCTATATTTATTTCTTCAATTTCGCTTCTCTCCAATGACTAATTTGTTGTTAATCCCATCCTGCAAATGTTTTATCTGAACCAGTGTATTTTCATCTCTAGAAGTTTGATCTGAATCTTTTTACATTTTCCATGTCTCTGTCTAATTTGGTAACACATGGAATGCTGTCATAATGATTTTTTTTAATGTTTTTGACTATTAATTCGAGTACCTTTATTGGTTTTGGTAGACAGATTTTGTTATGGGTCATATCTACTTGTATTATTGCATCCTTGGGGCAATGTTGCTGTTTTTTAGATGCCATACATAGTGAAAATTCCCTAGAGTGAGTGTTGGATAGTTTTGTGTTCTTTTAAACATTCTCCACTTTTACTTTTGAATTAATTCTATTGATAACACACTAGACAGTTTAGTTTTTGTCTTGATGGCTTTGAGCTAAATCTAGAAATTGCTCAATAAAGAATTATTATTTTTTTTTTGAGTCGGAGTTTCACTCTGTCACTCAGACTGAAATGCAGTGACACACTGCTCATGACCACCACAGCCTCGACCTGCTGGGCTCAGGTGATCCTTCTGCCTCAGTCTTCCAGGTAACTGGAACCACAAGCATGTGCCACCACACCAGGCTAATTTTTTGACTTATTGTAGACATGAGCTCTCGCTATGTTGGTTAGGCTGGTCTCCAATCCCTGAGTTTAGAAAATCCTCTCACCTCCGCCTCCCAAAGTGCTGGGATTACAAGCTCGAGCCACCGCACCTGGCCAGAATTAGTTCTTATCACTAGGGAGATAAGACCTTTTAAAATTGTCTATACCATATAAAATGAAATGTAAGTTTTCCCATTCTAGTTTCTGACAATAAGCACTATTCCTTTACATGTGTGACTACAAGGCATTTGATCTCTATTTTTTCAAGTGATTTTTTTTTTCTTTTTCTTGCCTTTGGTAGTTTTCTTGTGCAAGGTCTGATTAGTACTCAACTGAACAACCGGGAAAAAACTCTGGCAAATATCAACCATTCTCTCTCTCTCTCTCTCTCTTTCTTCTCTGTAGAACACTGCCCCAAAAGTGCTAATTACTTTGGTTATCTTCTCTTCAACTCAGTACTTTCACTGAATTCTGCCTGTGTTTTTCCTCGTCATGCCACAATCTGGCAACTCTTAATATTGTAAACTGGAGACTTGTGTATTTCCCCTCAGAGACCACTATCTTTTTTTCCTTGATATGCAATGTCTTGTAAAACATTGCTTTATGTATTCTATTCATCTACAGGTTTTTTTCAACCAGTAATATGGCAAATATGTATCTTAAAAATTTTATCTTGTACTGATATGTTTTGAAAAGCTATTTCTTATATGATTGTTGTTATTTCATTTCTGACTAAGCAGTCTAATATATAGATGACATCCATGGCTGTGGCCATGATATATGTATTTTTGCAGTTGTTTAAGTATTACACTACTCTCTTGATTAGGTAGTGAATCTGCTTTCCATTTTGGATAAGAATATTTGCAACTTTGAAGGTTATTTTATTTTAAGGACAGCAGCAAAAGAATAATGACAGGTGTCTGTGAATATCATTTCGTTGCCTTGCTAAGGACTCATGAGATGCCATTGGCAAATGAAAAAACTGAAGAATAGCTTTATCTTCTAGCTCTTCACAAAAAAAGAAAAATTGGCAACAAAAAAATCAGCATCTCTTGCCATATAAATGGACATAAAAAAGAAATCATAGACTGTTGGCATTGGTGGGGAAATTAGTCATCAAAAAACTGTGAACAATCTTCCTTCTGTCCTCTAAAATATTCACACTAGCAAAAGTATGTAAGCAACTGATAAAGAAACACCAGTAATTTGTTTTATTTTTAAGTATATTAAAATTTTTTCATGATCTAGAAATTTGAAATTATGGGCAAATATGCATCTATTAGAAAATATGGAATCAACTCTAGGGTTGCCCATTCTGATTAATAGACTTAGATTATGTATTTTTAAAGCCACGTATTTCCGGGCATTTTTATTGGAAAATCATCTAATAAAGTAATGTCTTTCTGCAGGAAATTATATCATGACTTCCTTTTGCCCTTTTGTAATAATTTGGGAGTTAGAGGTGGGAAATGAGACTCTTTTATGTTTGCTTAAGTATTTTTAATTATCACTTTATGATTTAAAAAATCAAGATTTTGCTATTTGCTTAGATTAGAATTAAGCACTTGAAATTCTTTCTGAGACGTTATGTGTTTTCTCTTGCAAGCAGAATTTTACTGCATGCAGTTTTGCTGGGAAAGACTTTCATTGCTGTCTAAAAGTTTCTTGACATCTGGATCGTGGTTTGTTTGGATGAACAACAAAAGGAATTATGTTAGAGAAGTTATTATAAAAATAAAAAGCTATTATTTGCATTCCAGTGAAACCAAGTAGTCTGATAGGTTCCACATCTAGCTTAAAGTAGGTGCTGGGATGATCTTGCTATTTGACATCAGGAAAACTTATGTGGTCTTTAATTTATTGAATATAACTATTGCTATAGTTCCTAATGAACAATTATAAGAGTTCATTGTAAAGAACCCTAATTCTTATTGCTTATGATCTAACATGGAAGTCAACAATATAAATACAGGGCATAAAGTTACAAACCAAATACATTGAAAGAATTTTTGTTCAGATCAACAGAGAAAGATTCCCCAATGGCAATGAATGGACCTATTAGTGAAATTCCATAAGCTAAAACCACGATGACAAATATGAATGAATGACACTAAGTGATCCATGTGTTAATTATCTCCAATTTGATTAGGGAGAAAAAGGAGAAAACTAGACCCAATTGCTATCTTCCATAAAAGGGAAACAGCTATGGCTGATATTCCCCATCTTCATTCAGTAGAGAGAATGTCTTTGTTCAAAGCCATCATGAGAAGTGCTCTTTCTCAGTTACCCTCCAACAGTTATACTTTCCAACAACACCTGGAGCAGTCAGCAGGCACTTGCTTGTAAAATGTCCAAAACCTACTAGTATAAGCAAAAGATCTGCATACGTATGTATTCCATTTGCTTTGCAAGTGATATCAGGAAACAAACACGAGGCTTACTTAGGTTTGAAGGTTGTTGAGCATGGCAATTTGATCTTGATTCAAGGTTGCACTCACTCAGGTTTACTACTAAACTACAAAGACTATGTGCTGGATGAACACAAAAAGGAAGAAACATAGCTTCTTAATTCGCCTCTTCCTGGATGAACGCCCAGAGTTCACAGTCAATGCAGCCTGCACGGAGAGTAGACTATACTGGGTTTGGATCAGAGCTTCACACTTATTTAGCTTCTACACCAACAACTCTGAGTTTTCATCTTCACCACATACATAAACTCTTGGCTTCCAGTTATGTATTTTATTTGTCAGTGAAGAAATACTGAGTATATGCTCTCTTGTTTTCTACAAACCTAGATCAGAATAGGTATTCTATTTTCCAATACAAGTTGTAATTCTGCAAAGAATTCCAAACACATGAAGAAGGGAGCTAACATTCCATGCAATATTCTTCATTAAAAGTCGTCACTGTTTTAACTTCTATGCATATTTTTGCACAATATCCTGCAGTGAAACACAGTAATGCAACAGAAACAGAACACTTGATGGACTGATTTAATTCGACTCAACATTTTTGTTTCCATCTTTACTTATTTGCTTCAAGAAGTTCACTTCTTGCTTAAACAGCTAAGTAGACTTAAAGCTATATAATTCGATGACCCTGTTTTGAGTTGTTTTGTTTTATTATTTAAACATTTTATGTGTGTCTGTATATCTGTGTGGCATGATGTATACATATGTGGGCGCATTTGTGTATATGTGTGTTGAGTACAGAAGTGGTCATGATCTGTTTCTGCTGAACAAATTATTCCATTACGCTTGGTCCTGATTATTTGGGTTCTGGCTAAGTATGTTTCCTTATTCAAGAAAGATACAAATCAAATTAAATCTGATTGTCCTAATGCTCCAAAAACCGTTTCAGCGTTTTGGAAGTATTGGAGTCACAGCCTTAATTAGGTTACTGCTAAAGGTTAGCCAAAGTAAACATTTTGCATGCAAATTGTCCCATCAGGAAGACAAAAGAAGGAAAGACTGTAGAACTCTTATATCACTTGTTGTCTTTCACAGAATTGTTTTTGAACAAAGTGATTTCATGTCAGCCAGAAAGTAACTGTGTAAAACAATAGAATCATAAAATGATCTATTGTGTCCTAAAAACAAAAACAAAAAAACTTCCCATAGTCTGTTTGCATGCAGCCTAACCCTCTAACTGCAGGCTTTGTTTGTTTGTTTGTTTGGTTGGTGTTTTTTGTTGTTGTTGTTTTTCTGAACTGATTCACACATTAATGAGTGAGGCAGCAGTCTCCTGGGAGACAGTTGGCATACCACCCCCAGCCATTCTCCACCTCTACCCGGACAAGCGAACTACAGGTGAACAAGTGACGAAGGAGTTCCTAATTACAAGCTGACATGGCAAGATTCAAAACAAACACTTAAAATCTTATCTCCCCATCTTCAGCTCCCCTCAGTCCCTGGCAAACACCATTCTATGCTCTGCTTTTATTAGTTTAACCGTAAGTGAAACATGCAGTATTTGTCGTTCTGTGCCTGGCTTATTTTACTTAGTATGTCTTCCAGGTTCATTCATATTGTCGTAAATGTCAGGATTATTTTTTCCACTTTTAAGGCTAAATAATACACCCCTGCGTGTGTATGTATATCCCCTTTATTTATCTATTCATCAGTTATGCAAGATGAATAAGTTCTGAACATCTAATACACAAGGAATCACAAAGAATGCATGCACGTTTTAAGAGATGTTAGCTATGTATTACTTTTTGAAGTTGAATTGGACTATGGTAGCAATGAGTAGTATGACATTTGCTCAAAGGATGATGTTCATCAAGTGAATGTTGGCGTCATCATGAAACAGGCAGGACAGTCAAAGAAAACGGAGGAAGCGCAACTGTCATTCAAGGAGTTCAAGACCGTTCTGAAGTAGTATTTGAAATTTGAGAACATTGTGAAAATACAACAATGGAGGCACGAGTATGCAAGAGAACCTACAACACGCCTGACAATTGCACACATTCGTGATAAGTTGGAGATGCATGCTCCTGGGTGCAGTGTGCACCAGAGAAGACCTGGGAGACTTTGCATAGCAGCAAGTCCTGCAGTAGTTCTCTGTGATCAGAAGTGTCTGGATGTTGACGGGAACCCCTTAGAGAACCTCTTGTAATCGCAGATGTCAAATGTGACTTGCATTCATCTTTTGTTATCGGTATATATTATTATAATTTTAACAGTTTTTTTCCTTTCTTAAAATGTGTATACAATGTTGGGGCATCCTCTGTAGTTAACAACACTGAACTGTACACTTGAAATTTGCTAAGAGGGGAGATTTTAAGTGATCTCACTACACACACATACTCAAAGGTAACTATGTGAGGTGATGAATATGTTAATTGACCAGATTGTGGCAATTATTTTTCAATGTATACATATATCAAAATATCAGCTGTGCATCTTAAATTTATATAATTTTTATTTGTCAATAATTTCTCAATAATGATCAAAAATTAATGACTAGAAAAAAAGACTCATGTTTAGACAATCATTTTCTATTTGGGGGGGCACTTGACTTGGGGGTTGCAGAGGAATGGATTGCTTCTCGGGGGGAAGGGCAGTTATTGGCCATTTCCTTGGCAGCCTGTCAGTGAGGACTACTTTTCTCACTCAGGCATACACTGAACCTGGAGATAAGCCACACGGGTTTCTCACTTCTTGAAAGTTTCCCCTTCCAGAAAACTCCACTTTGAATATCATATGAGACTCTTCCTACTGCTTCTTGTTACTGTCATATACCAACTCTCAGGTCCCACACACCCTCTTGCTATTATTCTCGGCCATTTCAATACTTGTGTGGACAATCCTTCCAAAAGACTGGTCTCTTTGTTCCTGGGAATCCTCTCCTCCAATGAGCTTGTTGTTACTCAAGTCAGTCATTCCTCCCATGGTCATTTCCTAGGTTTGGTCATGACCAAGCATTAAGCAACCTTGTCTCCAGACACTTTCTTCTTCCTCTTTCTTCTTCTTCTTCTCCTTCTCCTTCTCCTTCTCCTTCTCCGTCTCCGTCTCCATCTCTGTCTCCTTCTCCTCCTCCTTCTCGTCTCCTTCTCCTCCTCCTCCTCGTCTCCTTCTCCTCCTCCTCCTCCTCCTCCTCCT